>NC_069501.1:334464534-334542034 GCF_027579735.1 Bombina bombina | reverse complement strand
GCCAATTGTCAAATAAAACAAAGCATACTTTGGTTATGGCCATCTCTAATCAATATTACCAAGTCTGTAAGGTGATACATAGGAATTTGCCCATCATTCATGGAGATAAGGTCCTACGTGAACTTATAGATGATGGATGCAACTTTGTCTATAAACGGAATTTAACTTTGGGGAATCTACTAGCTTCCAGTATGCTGCAGAAGGAGAGTAGTGGCAGTTCTTGGTTGCATGTTAAAGGAACTTATAAATGTGGGAAAAGGGCATGCAAGTCATGCGACCACATGAATGTTTCTAGAACTTTTACTTCAACTCAGACAATGGAATCTTTTGACACCAAGGGTTGCATTAAGTGTGGTAGTAAATTTGTCATATATTTGATTGAATGCACACAGTGCAACAAACAATATGTAGGCAGAACGACTGGGCCAGTGGGCAAATGGATTAGGGAACATCTTTCTTATGTAACCCAGGAAAGAGCAGTTTCAGCCCTATCCAAACATTTTCTAGAGGATCATCAAGCTTATCTCCAGACCACCTAGGGGCGGTGACAAATTACAGATTCTTTCCAGGCAGGAAATGTACTGGATACACAAGCTTGGTAGCCTGCTACCTGGGGGTTTCAACTCTGAATTTGATATAATAAATTTTTGGCATAGGTAGAGCTCACCAAGGACAGGTCCAGGCTATTGAGGTTTAGCTATTACTATTAACTATGTATCAATTCTATCTGACATGGCACTATACTATTACAGACTATTTCTATTACAGCTAACTTGGTAAAGGCACCCAAATGGGAAGGGTTTATTAAAAAAACTGTGTGCTAATTGGCTTTTAGACTATAATTATAGTTTAGTAGCCTTTAGATGTATTCTATAAAATTATCCTAGTTCCTCCTACAAATACCCATTGAGTGGAGGAATCTATATTGGATTAGATTATTTGTAGTATTGGTATGTGAGTGCCTTTTTATCAGGTTGGTTATGGGTAGAAATGTACTGTTTATTTCTAATTTTTACTAATCTACTATGGTTAAATTTACCAACCAGATTAATTCGTTACATTGGTTTTCAAATTAATCAGTCTGATGTACCTTTGACATCCTAGAATAGCATATTGTTAAATACAATGGGTTTTCAAACAAACTAGGTTCATGTACCTTTGATATTCTAAAACAGCATATTGTTAAATACATATATCTAATGGAATGATTTATATTGGCTTATTTACTTTGATGTATCTTTATTCAGATTTAACTGTTTAATTTTTAATATAGATTACCCTGTACCAGCATTACTGAGATGGTTTATTATTGAATTTGGTTTGACCCTTACTACTCTCATAGCCATTCATGCAAAGTAATGTTATTTATTTATTTTTTTTGTGCTTATTATTCTCCTCATATAAGCGGCTGTTTTTTAGTTTTTAATCTGTTTATTCCCCTTTTTTCAGCTTAGAGTATACATTTGTGTTTTTAATTGTGTTATTTTTTCTGTATAAAAAACCCACCCCCACTGGGGGTGTGGTTAACAGGTACTAAGGTGTTCATCATAACACTATAATATAGTATTAATTCAACAGCTAAACCAACTCCTCCATCCTGCCCCCGCAGCTGTAGAAATCTGCATGCTGTGGATCCGCTCCAATTTTCAAAAACTATTCAAGATCTCCTCCCTCACACTTCCACTATAACCTGCCCTGATCTCGCAACATACCACTATAACAAAACTCTCTCCTCTGCACTAGACACACTTGCCCGTCCCCAGCTGCGCAAAACATCACGCAGTCAGTTGCAGCCCTGGCACTCTCAGCAAACACGCTATTTGCAAAAATGCTCCCGTACTGCTGAGCGTGTCTGGAGGAAAACTCACTCTGAACCTGACTTCATACACTATAAGTTTATGCTTCATTTATAAACTTGTGCCCTCCACTTAGCCAAGCAAACCTACTTCTCCTCCCTTAAATCTACTCTTTCCTCAAACCCTAAACGACTCTTCTCCACCTTTAACTCTCTCCTCTACCCTCCTGCTCTACTTTTTAAACAAAACACATTCTATCCAGAGCAACATCCCAACACCAACCTGCAATACTCCATCAACAGGCCCTGCTACTCCCTCTGCCACCCTCTGCAACCTCCATCCAACCAATGAGAATGAAGTTTCCTCCTTGCTATCTTCCTCACGCCTCACTACCTGCCCACTCAACCCTATACCTTCCCATCTAATACCCTCCCTATCTTCTACCCTCACTCCTGCTCTTACCTACATCTTCAACCTATCTCTTTCTACCGGCTCATTCCCATCTTCTTTCAAACATGCAATAGTCACTTCCATACTCAAAAAACCCTCCCTTGACCCTAATTCTCCTGAAAGCTATCGCCCAATATCACTGCTCCCACTAACATCAAAATTCCTTGAAAAACTAGTTTACAATCGCCTAACCCACTTCCTGTCCGCCAACTCCTTGCTTGACCCCCTGCAATCCGGATTCCGCCCCAAACACTCAACTGAGACTGCTCTTACCAAGTTTACGAACGATCTTCTCTCTGCTAAAAATATTGGCCACTACTCGATACTCCTACTTGACCTCTCAGCTGCCTTCGACACAGTTAATCACCCCTCCTCCTTCAAACCCTTAGCTCTTTTGGCCTCTGTGGCACTGCTCTTTCCTGGTTTCACTCTTATTTTTCTCACAGGTCTATTTATGTGTCATTTGCCAATGACTCCTCCTCTCTAATGCCTCTGTCTGTTGGAGTACCTCAAGGATCTGTTCTGGGTCCTCTACTCTTCTCGATTTATACTTCTTCACTGGGTAAACTTATCAACAGTTATGGCTTCAAATATCACCTCTATGCTGATGACACCCAGATCTACCTCTCCACCCCTGCTCTCTCTCCCTCTGTCCTTTCTTATGTCCGCAACTGCTTATCTGGTATTTCTTCCTGGATGGCCTTTCACCACCTAAAGATTAACATGTCCAAGACTGAGCTCCTTCTTATCACCCCCTCAAGCTCTACGCCGACCTGTGACTTCTCTATCCCTGTTGATGGCATCACCATTTCCCCATTGCCCCAAGTCCGCTGCCTCAGAGTTACACTTGACTCAAATATATCCTTTATCTCCCCATATCCAATCGCTTTCTACATCCTGCCGCAACCATCTAAGCAACATTTCCAAGATTCGACATTTTCTGTGCGCTAACACCACAAAGCAAATAATCCACTCCCTTGTTATTTCCCGACTTGACTACTGCAATAACCTACTTCCTGGCCTTCCTCTTTCCCACCTCTCCCCTCTTCAATCCATCCTAAATGCCTCTGCCAGACTGATCCACCTTTCCCGTCGCTCTGTATCGGCTGCACCTCTCTGTGAGTCCCTTCATTGGCTCCCCATACACTGCAGAATTAAATTCAAAATTCTCACCCTTGCATTCAAAGCGCTCACCAACTCTGATCCCCTCTACCTATCCTCTCTAATCAACAAATATACACCAGCCCGCCCACTAAGATCCAACAATGACCTGCTCCTTGCTTCTGTGACTATCACCTCCTCTCATGCTAGGCTGCAGGACTTCTGTCATGCAGCACCTACCCTCTTGAACACTCTCCCTCCTGCTGTCAGGCTTTGCCCAAATCTTTCTTCCTTTAAATGCTCTCTGAAGACTTTTCTGTTCAGAGAAGCCTACCACCCAACTCAATAATATTCCTTTTACCTAACAACATTTCCCTCCTCTAAGTCTGCATTAACATCTTTCTCAATCTTGCAGTCCTCACCTCATGTTTCTCAACCTCCTACCCTTCTAGATTGTAAGTTCCCACGGGAATAGGGCCCTCGATTCCTCCTGTATGTGTTTGTAAATTCTGTCCTGTCTCTTAGTCTTAGAAGTTTTATACAATTGTTTTATTTAAATTATCTGTATCCATGGACAGTGCTGCGGAATATGAAGGCACTTCATAAACAAAGTATAATAATAATAATAATAATAACACCTGTAACATGTCTATGACTACGGCCATGCTGTGCCAAAACTGGTCAGACTATCTGTATCTTTCTCTTTGCTGCGACTGATGTGCTATTTTTATCCATTGGAATATACAAAATAAAGATGTGTCTATACCTTTTAAACTGGAGTTAAATTGTTTTCTGCCTTGGCCGTGTATTGGATCTTCCTTTTTTTACCTTTTGCCGTGGAATACGGGGATTCCACATCCTTCGGCATGACCTGGCTAACACAGGCTCCAGCTGACCCTGACGTGACTGTTGTACGGGGAGGAGGAGTGTCAAGTAGTGAGAGGCTGAGCGGTGTAAGTGGGAGACACCGAGGAGGACTTACCCGGGACTGTGTATGTTGAACGGACGAACAGTGACCACACAGCATCAACTATACTGAATAAACGGTAATTTATCCTTGAACTGCTTGCTTGTTTATATTGCACATGGAATATTGCATTTAACCACGTAAAGTGTGATGGCTGAGAGGCTTACTATGCATTAGTGATACATCACGCTGGGCTGACGGCTACCGAGATTTAATAGCAGAGGCTTAAGGAATTTGCCTGGGGAGCTATCTATTCTTACTCCATTTCAACACATTGTTTGAACTGTTTCTTTACTTGGATAATTACTGCATGCAGTAAGGAGCATAGTTGCTGCAACAATTGATCTAGTTTGTGAAATATGCTGACACTTTTTAACCATGGTTTACGTATATCATTGATTAAGTCCATATATGTACCCCACTCTGTTTTACACCGCATGTCGCGAAGGTGACAGCCTCCCCTTGGGCACGAATAATCTCTGAACTTTGGTACTTTTTGTCTTAATGGATAAGAATACTGCCATATTTCAGGAAGCACAAATATGAAGTTACCAGGGTAACGGAGTTGGGCTTTCCTTATGCGGCACTTACCTCATGAGATTGAGATAAAAGATTTAAGTAAAAGCCCTGGAAGGGCACTCTTTTGCTTTTAAATGTGCATTTTAATTGTATTTATATAGGATTCATTATAGTATATATATATATATATATATATATATATATATATATATATGTGTGTGTATTTATTTATTTACCCTCTTTTTGTATTGCATTATCTGTACTAATTACCTTTGACTGACTTGGAATATCTGCATGGTTTTTAATAGATGATTTCCAAAGTGCTATTCAGAAATTAACATTTGGGAAAACATGCTGTTTTTAAGTTATAGCATCCACTTATGTGTATTTATTATCTGCTGGTGACTATACCTTTAATTT
Organism: Bombina bombina; assembly: GCF_027579735.1. Classification (NCBI taxonomy): domain Eukaryota; kingdom Metazoa; phylum Chordata; class Amphibia; order Anura; family Bombinatoridae; genus Bombina; species Bombina bombina. The sequence continues at coordinate 334,536,781 of NC_069501.1, read as the reverse complement.
TTAGCACCTTCCTCTTGTTTTTGTGTATGTATGTATGTATGTATGTATATCTATATCTATATACACACATATATACATACATATATTATATATATATATATATATATATATATATATATATATATATATATATATATATATATATATATTTATTTATATATATACAGGGAGTGCAGAATTATTAGGCAAATGAGTATTTTGACCACATCATCCTCTTTATACATGTTGTCTTACTCCAAGCTGTATAGGCTCGAAAGCCTACTACCAATTAAGCATATTAGGTGATGTGCATCTCTGTAATGACATCAACACCCTATATCAAGTGTGCATAATTATTAGGCAACTTCCTTTCCTTTGGCAAAATGGGTCAAAAGAAGGTCTTGACAGGCTCAGAAAAGTCAAAAATAGTGAGATATCTTGCAGAGGGATGCAGCACTCTTAAAATTGTAAAGCTTCTGAAGCGTGATCATCGAACAATCAAACGTTTCATTCAAAATAGTCAACAGGGTCGCAAGAAGCGTGTGGAAAAACCAAGGCGCAAAATAACTGCCCATGAACTGAGAAAAGTCAAGCGTGCAGCTGCCAAGATGCCACTTGCCACCAGTTTGGCCATATTTCAGAGCTGCAACATCACTGGAGTGCCCAAAAGCACAAGGTGTGCAATACTCAGAGACATGGCCAAGGTAAGAAAGGCTGAAAGACGACCACCACTGAACAAGACACACAAGCTGAAACGTCAAGACTGGGCCAAGAAATATCTCAAGACTGATTTTTCTAAGGTTTTATGGACTGATGAAATGAGAGTGAGTCTTGATGGGCCAGATGGATGGGCCCGTGGCTGGATTGGTAAAGGGCAGAGAGCTCCAGTCCGACTCAGACGCCAGCAAAGTGGAGGTGGAGTACTGGTTTGGGCTGGTATCATCAAAGATGAGCTTGTGGGGCCTTTTCGGGTTGAGGATGGAGTCAAGCTCAACTCCCAGTCCTACTGCCAGTTTCTGGAAGACACCTTCTTCAAGCAGTGGTACAAGAAGAAGTCTGCATCCTTCAAGAAAAACATGATTTTCATGCAGGACAATGCTCCATCACACGCGTCCAAGTACTCCACAGCGTGGCTGGCAAGAAAGAGTATAAAAGAAGAAAATCTAATGACATGGCCTCCTTGTTCACCTGATCTGAACCCCATTGAGAACCTGTGGTCCATCATCAAATGTGAGATTTACAAGGAGGGAAAACAGTACACCTCTCTGAACAGTGTCTGGAAGGCTGTGGTTGCTGCTGCACGCAATGTTGATGGTGAACAGATCAAAACACTGACAGAATACATGGATGGCAGGCTTTTGAGTGTCCATGCAAAGAAAGGTGGCTATATTGGTCACTGATTTGTTTTTGTTTTCTTTTTGAATGTCAGAAATGTATATTTGTGAATGTTGAGATGTTATATTGGTTTCACTGGTAAAAATAAATAATTGAAATGGGTATATATTTGTTTTTTGTTAAGTTGCCTAATAATTATGCACAGTAATAGTCACCTGCACACACAGATATCCCCCTAAAATAGCTATAACTAAAAACAAACTAAAAACTACTTCCAAAACTATTCAGCTTTGATATTAATTAGTTTTTTGGGTTCATTGAGAACATGGTTGTTGCTCAATAATAAAATTAATCCTCAAAAATACAACTTGCCTAATAATTCTGCACTCCCTGTATATTTATTTTTATATATATATATATATATATATATATATATATATATTTATTTATTTATTTATATATATACAATGCCTTGCAAAAGTAAAAAGTATTGACTTTTTACCTATTATATTACATTACAGCCTTAAGTTCAATGTTTTATTAATCTGAATTTTATGTGATGGATCAGAACACAATAGTCTAAGTTGGTGAAGTGAAATGAGAAAAATATATACATAAAACTATTTGTTAGAAATAGAAAACAGAAAATTGGCATGTGCGTATGTATTCACCCCCTTTGTTATGAAGCCCATAAAGAGCTCCGGGGCAACCAATTACCTTCAGTAGTCACATAATTAGTGAAATGATGTCCACTTGTGTGCAATCTAAGTGTCACATGATCTGTCATTATATATACACACCTTTTTTGAAAGGCCCCAGAGGCTGCAACACCTAAGCAAGAGGCACCACTAACCAAACACTGCCATGAAGACCAAGGAACTCTCCAAACAAGTAAGGGACAATGTTGTTGAGAAGTACAAGTCAGGGTTAGGTTATTAAAAAAATATCCAAATCTTTTATGATCCCCAGGAGCACCATCAAATCTATCATAACCAAATGGAAAGAACATGGCACAACAGCAAACCTGCCAAGAGATGGCCGCCCACCAAAATGCCCAAGGAGGGCATTAATCAGAGAGGCAGCACAGAGACCTAGGGTAACCCTGGAGGAGCTGCAGAGTTCCACAGCAAAGTCTGGAGTATCTGTACATAGGACGACAATAAGCCGTACGCTCCATAGAATTGGGCTTTATGGCAGAGTGGCCAGAAGAAATCCATTACTTTCAACAAAAATTCAAAATGGCACGTTTTGAGTTTGCGAAAAGGCATGTAGGAGAATCCCAAAATGTATGAAGGAAGGTGATGAGACTAAAATTGAACTTTTCGGTCATCAAAAAACCCGCTATGCCTGGTGCAAACCCAACACATCAAATCACCCAAAGAACACCATTCCCACAGTGAAACATGGTGGTGGCAGCATCATGTTGTGGGGATGTTTTTCAGCAGCCAGGACTGGAAAACTGGTCAGAGTTGAGGGAAAGATGGATGGTGCTAAATACAGGAATATTCTTGAGCAAAACCTGTACCACTCTGTGCGTGATTTAAGGCTAGAACGGAGGTTCACCTTCCAGCAGGACAATGACCCCAAACACACTGCTAAAGCAACACTTGAGTGGTTTTAGGGGAAACATGTAAATGCATTGGAATGGCCTAGTCAAAGCCCAGACCTCAATCCAATAGAAATTCTGTGGTCAGACTTAAAGATTGCTGTTCACAAGCGCAAACCATCCAACTTGAAGGAGCTGGAGCAGTTTTGCAAGGAGGAATGGGCAAAAATCCCAGTGGTAAGATGTGGCAAGCTCATAGAGACTTATCCAAAGCGACTTGGAGGTGTGATTGCTGCAAAATATAGCTCTACAAAGTATTGACTTTAGGGGGGTGAATAGTTATGCACATTTACTTTTTCTGTTATTTTGTCCTATTTGTTGTTTGCTTCACAATAAAAAAAGAAAAAAAAACATCTTCACAGTTTAATAGTTGATACTTGTTTACCAGCAAATAAGCAGCAGAAAGCCAAACTGGTACTGAAACATTTCAGTAGAGGTTTATGAATAAAATTATATTGTAGGGATGAAAAATACAAGTCCCTGTGACCAAATATGGAAGTTTTATGATAAATTTCCCCTGTGGTGAAAAAAGAATCACAAACCATACCCAAATATAGCCCTCTGACAAGAACTGTACTCCGAGGGGAAACTGGACTTCAATATAGACTGAAAACCCCTCTCTCTGAAAAATCAAAAACACATCTTCATTCTTCGACCACCTCCATCGGAGGCAAACTAAAGACTGAGGTATGTGAGAGGTGGTCATGATTTTATAGGACACTTGGGGTTTGGGAATCTTTGCATTAACCTAGTGGTACGGAAATGTTATTCACAGGAGTAATGGATTATAGACTCTCACAACTTGTATGGAAGAAAAAAAAAATGTGCACCAAATACAACATAAGTACATTAAAATATATCAAATCAATTAAATCTGGGGTGATTTTCACCCGCCAAATCCAAGTTGGCAGAGAAGATTTATGAAGCAGCGGTTTAAACCACTTCTTCATAAATCTCAGTTGCAGTCTCAAATGAGTAAACCTGCAGCTAATCCTTGTGATAAATCTAGACCTAAGGGGAGAAAAAGTTAACATGGTTGCTGTAAACAAAGTCCTAAATTCAGCCTACATCAGGTTTTGCTTGAGTGCAAACAATTTACTTTTAACTTGTAAATTGAATGCTAACTCAGAACATTAAAAGTTTAATTTGAGCAGCGTTCGCGCACAAGCAGATTTTTATTTTTAGTAAATTACTTGAAATCTGGCCCTATATATTTATTTCTCATCACTATTTAGTATTGGATCTCAAGGAGCATTAATATTAAATCATTTTTTTGGATGCATGACAGTCAGAGGTAATGTAAAATCAATTTGTTAACAGTTAAAATAGTTAGTGCACTATATGTATATAATATTTACATGTGACTTTTAATATTGATCAAGGCACATTTTCTGCAGTGTCTTTTTAGTTAAAAGACTTGTAGTTACATTTTAAAATGTATTCAGTATTCATACATCCCCTGTGTACAATTACACAAACATGAGTAATTTTAGACAAATGCATGACCTACAAAAGGCCTATAATTATAACAGCTCACAGCAAATTTCAGGCTGATATTTTCACTGTAATTCTAAAAATACACAAAATATGATTTAAAAAGCATGGATATCTGTACTGCATTCCAAAAAGGAAATGACCCTAAATAATTATCTATCACCTAGATTATGAGTTTTGCATTGGCGTTTTAACACTGAAAATATGGCCATTTCAGCATCTTGTCGGTATAGCTGTACCACAAGCCTTTTAGCCTGTAACGCAATGTCAGTCCCGCACTCGTAAAAACGCCCCCTAACTTTATATTAAAATTTCCATATCTTAAATTAAAACTTACCTGTCAAATTAAAAAAAACTAATTTTAAACTAACAATTAAACTAAAATAACTATTAAACTAAAATTAAATTGAATACCAATTAAATTAAACTAAAATACACATTAAAAAAAATTCCTAACACTACTCTAAAAATTACAAACTAATTACAAAAAATAAAAGACTAAATTACAAAAAATAACAAACACTGAAGCTGTTCAAATCAGCCAATTGGATGAGAGCTTCTGAAAATGAAGAGGATGCTCCACGCCAGATGTCTTCAGGATGGAACCGCTCCACACCACCAGCATCAAGATAAAAGATGTCGCCTGGATGAAGATAAAAGAGGCCGTCTAGATGAAGACTTCTCGCCGCCTGGATGAGGACTTTGCCACTTGGATGAAGATAGAAGAGACCGCTTGGATGAAGACTTCTTGCTGTCTGGATGAGGACTTTGCCGCCTGGATGAAGATGGTTCAATCGGAATTTCAAAAACTGTAAGTGGATCTTCGGGGGATAGTGATAGGTTTTTTAAGGCTTTTTGGGTGGGTTTTTTTTTTTAGTTTAGGGTTTGGGCTATTCCTAAACAAGCTAAATGCCCTTTTCAGGGCAATGCAAAATAGCTAAATACCCTTTTAAGGTCAATGCCCATACAAATGCCCTTTTTAGGGCAATGGGTAGCTTTTTAGATAGTTTTTTTTTGTGGGTTTGGGGGGTTTGTAATGTTAGTGGGTGTTTGTATTTCTTTTTCCCCAGGTAAAAGAGCTGTTTAACTTAGGGCAATGCCCTGCAAAAGGCCCTTTTAAGGGTTATTGGTAGTTTATTCTAGATTAGGTTTTTTATTTTGGGGTGGATTTTTTTTTAATGGGTATTAGAATAGGAATATTTTTTTTTTATTTTTGATAATTTGTTTGTTATTTTGTGTTATGTATTTTTTTTGTTTTGGGGGGTTTATTTTTAGATTAGGGTGTGGGCATTTCATAAAAGAGCTGAATGCCCTTTTAAGGGCAGGAAAAAAGAGCTAAATGCCCTTTAAAGGGCAATGCCCATACAAATGCCCTTTTCAGGGCAATGGGTAGACTAGGTTTTACTTTATTTTTATTTTGTGGGTTTGGGGGGGTGGGGATTTGTATACTGTTAGGGGTTGTTTGTTTTGTTTTGTAGCAAAAGAGCTGTTAATTTTAGGGCAATGCCATACAAAAGGCCATTTTAAGGGCCCTTGGTAGGTTATTCTAGATTAGGATTTATTATTTTGGGGTGTTTTTTTTTAAAGGGTATTAGAATAGGAATCATTTTTATTGTTTTGGATAATTTAATTTTATTTTTAGTAATTTTAGTATTTGTTTTTTTTTTATAATGTTAGGTTTTAGTGTAGGGCAGCTTAGGTTTTATTTCACAGGTAACATAGTAACATAGTAGATAAGGTTGAAAAAAGAAAGAAGTTCATCGAGTTCAACCTATGCAAATCTAAAATACTTACAAAAAGCTCCAGTTAAGCTTAAATAACCCCACTAAAAGGTGACTTATTTAATACTAGCAATCATATCCATGAATTTTGTTTATAAACAGAAATGTATCCAGACTATTTTTAAATGTATCTAGGGTATTGGCATTCACTACCTCCTTTGGTAATGAGTTCCACAATTTTATTGCTCTTACAGTGAAAAAAACGTTTCCGTTGCAGGAGATTAAATCTCCTTTCCTCCAACCTAAAATTGTGACCTCTTGTCAGAAACAATTTTCTTGGAATAAACAGAGCTTCTGCCATCTCTGAATATGGGCCTTGAATATATTTATATAAAGTAATCATGTCACCTCTTAAGCGCCTTTTTTATAAAGAAAACAGACCCAGTTTGGCTAGCCTCTCCTCATGGGTTAATTTATTCAATCCTCTTATTAGCTTTGTGGCCCTTCTCTGAACTTTTTTTAATTCTAGTTCTTCAATATCTTTTTTTTGCGATCGGTCCCCAGAACTGCACTCCATACTCAAGGTGAGGTCTTACCAGGGCTTTATATAGTGACAGAATGATGCTTTCCTCCCTTGAATCAATGCCTCTTTTAATAAATGCTAGTATCTTATTAGCCTTTGAAGCCGCTGCCCTGCATTGTGCACCCATCTTTAGCTTGTTATCTATTACTACTCCCAAATCCCTTTGCTCCTCTGTTTGGCTAAGTCTTGTCCCATTTAAAAAAATATGTTGCCTGCTTATTTTTACTTCCAAAATGTAGAACCTTGCATTTTTTCGTATTAAATATCATTTTCCATTTACTTGCCCATACTTCTAATTTTTGCAGATCCCTTTGTAATGAAAGTTCATCCTGCTCTGACCTAATGACCTTACTTAATTTAGTATCATCTGCAAAAATAGAGATGTCGCTATTTAATCCTTGCTCCAAGTCATTTATAAAAATATTAAAAAAGAATGGGGCCCAGTACTGATCCCTGGGGGACTCCACTGATTACCTTTGTCCAATCTGAGTATGATCCATTTACTACTACTCATTGCTCCCTATCTTTTATCCAGTTATTTATCCATGAGCTAACATTTTCAGCTATTCCCAGTCCCTTCATTTTGTGCATTAATCTCTCATGTGACACTGTATCAAATGCTTTTGCAAAATCTAAGTATATCACATCAACTGATTCCCCTTTATCTATATTTTTACTTACTTCCTCATAGAATCAAATTAGATTAATTTGACATGATCTATTTCTCCTAAAACCATGCTGATTAGAGCTCATAATCTTGTTTACACGAATATGCTCATCAATATAATCCCTTATAATCCCTTCAAATATCTTCCCCACTATTGATGTCAGACTAACTGGTCTATAGCTTCCTGGATCATCCCTGCTTCCTTTTTTGAAGAGTGGCACCACATCAGCTTTATGCCAATCCTGGGATACCATGCCTGAGGATAATGAGTCTTGAAAAATTAAGATTAGAGCTTTGTCTATAACAGTGCTAAATTCCCTTAAAGTGAATACTTTTAAAAACAGGGGCACTTTCATTGATGAAAATTAACATTGCACTGGATTTGAAGAAATACCTTTTTCTCCTGCAAAACCGGATCGCCGATCTCAGCCTCAGTTCCTCTGTACTGACGTCAGAAATGACGAAAACTGGCTTCCTCCAATCATGGCTTGCAGCCCAGAGCATCCAGCTCGTGATGCCTGGCTGTGATTGGAGGAAGCCAGTTTTGTCATTTCTGTGGTCTACAGCAGGAAGAAGAAGGAGGGGGGTCGTCGATCTGACTATGCAGAAGTAAAAGGTAAGTATTTCTTCAAATCCAGTGCAATGTTAATTTTCATCAATGAAAGTGCCCCTGTTTTTAAAATTATTTTTAAAAACCGGGCACTCATTGATGAAGATTGACCTTCACTTTAACACCCTTGGGTGTATTCCATCTGGGCCTGGAGTTTTATTTACCTTAATATTATCCAATTTTTTCCTGATATCCATAACCCAGTTAATGACATGGACTGACATGTTCTATTTTGTTCCAAAGTATCATCCAATGGTTCCTCTCTTGTGTATACTGAAGAAAAAAACTGGTTTAGTACCTCAGCCTTCTCCCTGACATTATTTATCATGCTACCCTCCACGCATTTTTTATCCTTCTTAGATTTTTTGCTATTTATATACTTAAAGAACCTTTTAGGGTTAGACTTAGAATCCTTTGCAATTTATTTTTCATTTTCAATTTTGGCAAATTTGATTGCTTTTTTGAATGCATTGTTACATTCCTTATAAATATTGTATGTTGAGTCTGTACTATTTTCTTTGAATAATTTAAATGCCCTACATTTTTTTCCTAATTTCTCTTAACACATTTTTATTTATCCACAACGGCTTTGATTTTTGATTTTTATTTTTATAACCATATGGTATTTGTTGATATGTATATTTATTTAACAAAGTTTTAAATATTATCCATTTATACTCTGTATTTTTATTAGAGAATACATTGTCCCAACTTATATTATTTAATGATTTCCTTAAATCATTGAATTTTGATTTTTTTGAAGTTAAAAGTCTTAGATAAACCTTTAAGACACAGCATATGAAAATAGATTTCAAATGTGACCATGTTATGATCACTGTTACCCAAATGTTCTTTGACTTCTATGTTTGATATTATATCTGTATTGTTTGATACGACTAAATCCAATATAGCGTTACTCCTAGTTGGCCACTGAGAACATTTAAAAATCTATCCCCCTTAGCTGAATTACTAGTTTCATTGGCCCTGTTTATATTAGGGTAGTTAAAATCTCCCATAATTACAGCAATGTTCTATTGTGTTCTAACTGACCCTCCCCCCTTTGCCTAGTTTAAAAGGTTCTCTAAACGTGCTACCATCCTTTCCCCAAACCATCCTTACTGTACAAATTGTACTCTAATGAAAAATCAGCCCAGTGCTCTAAAAAGTCAAACCCCTCATTTTTACACCATGTTTTTAACCATTAATTAACAGACCATAGCTCCTTCTGCCTTACTGAGTTAGCACACGGCACTGGTAATATCTCTGAAAATATTACTTTGGAGGTCCTTGCTTTAAGCTTGCTACCTAACTCCCTGAAGTCATTTTTTAGGACTCTCCATCTCCAGCCGATTCCTTCATTAGTAACAATATGTACCATGACTGCAGGATCAGACCCACATCCATCTAACAATCTATCAATACGCTCCACAAAATGCCTAACACGAGCCCCTGGAAGACTGCAAACTGTTCTATTTAAAGGGTCTGGCTGACAAATTACCCTATCAACCTTCCTAATAATAGAGTCTCCTACCACCAACATCTGCCTCAGGCCCTGACTTTTATGCCCCTCTTCCATGACTGAAGGACTGTTAACTATGGTATGCCCCTCTACCATGTTTGAAGCACTGCCCACCATAGTATGCTACTCTTCCACAACTAAAGGACTGTTTACTATACTAGGCAAACCAGCCCTCTCTGACACTGCCACCCCCGAACTGATATCCCCAACATCTTCACTTAATCTGGCAAATCTATTGGGGTGTACCAGCTTAGAACTGGCCTGTCTCTTCTGCTTACCTTTACTTCGCCCTCTAACTGTCACCCAGCTACATCCTTGAGTCTCCTCAGCTGAATCATCCCCATTCCCACTGCTAGAACCATTAACAACCAGCTCAGTCCTATCCATTTCCCTTTCAAGTGCCTGAATTTCATGCAGTGTTGCAATTCGTTACTCCAGATCTCCAATACGAGTTTCTAAAGAGACAATATGCTCACGCCACAAACATGCAGCTAGACTACGAGTTCGGCGTTAGCTTTAAATAGCAGCGTTAAGGGGTCCTAACGCTGTTTTTTAATGCCTGCTGGTATTACGAGTCAGGCAGGTACAGGTGTATCGCTCACTTTTTTTCCGTGACTTTTCCATACCGCAAATCCCCTTACGTCAATTGCGTATCCTATCTTTTTAATTGGATTTGCCTAATGCTGGTATTACAAGTCTTGGAAGAAGTGAGTGGTACAGCCTCTACCTCCAAGACTCCTACCGCATATAAAAGTCAGTAGTTAAAAGTTTTATGGGCTAACGCCGGAACATAAAACTCTTAACTAAAGTGCTACAAAGTATACTAACACCCATAAACTACCTATGAACCCCTAAACCGAGGCCCCCCCACATCGCAAACACTAAAATAAAAAATTTTAGCCGGACATTGCCGCAACCTACATTATACCTATGAACCCCTAATCTGCTGCCCTAACATCGCTGACACCTACATTATAGTTATTAACCCCTAATCTGCCCCCCCCCCCAATGTCGCCGCCACCTACCTACACTTATTAACCCCTAAACCCCTAAACCGCCGCACTCCCACCTCGCAAACACTATAATAAATTTTATTAACCCCTAATCTGCCGTCCCTAACATTCCTGCCACCTACCTACAATTATTAACCCCTAATCTGCCGCCCCCAACGTCGCCGCTATTATAATAAAGTTATTAACCCCTAAACCTAAGTCTAACCCTAACACCCCCCTAAGTTAAATATAATTTAAATAAATCTAAATAAAATTGCTATAATTAAATAAATTAATCCTATTTAAAACTAAATACTTACCTATAAAATAAACCCTAATATAGCTACAATATAACTATTAGTTACATTGTAGCTATTTTAGGATTTATTTTTATTTTACAGGCAACTTTGTATTTATTTTAACTAGGTACAATAGTTATTAAATAGTTATTAGCTATTTAATAACTACCTAGCTAAAATAAATACAAATATACCTGTAAAATAAACCCTAACCTAAGTTACAATTACATCTAACACTACTCTATAAATAAATGAATTACCTACATTAAATTAAACTAATTACAATTAAATTAAATAAACTAAATTATGAAAAAAACACTAAATTACAGAAAATAAAAAACTAATTACACCTAATCTAATCACCCTAATAAAATAAAAAAGCCCCCCAAAATAATAAAATTCCCTATCCTAAACTAAATTACAAAGTAATCAGCTCTTTTACCAGCCCTTAAAAGCGCTTTTTGCGGGGCATTGCCCCAAAGTAATCAGCTCTTTTATCTGTAAAAAAAAGAAATACAATACCCCCCAACATTACAACCCACCACCCACACACCCCTACTCTAAAACCCACCCGATCCCCCCTTAAAAAAAACTAACACTACCCCATTGAAGATCACCCTACCTTGAGCCATCTTCACCCAGCCTGGCACAAGTCTTCATCCAATCCGGGCAGAAGAGTTCCTCCAAGCGGCAGAAGACTTCATCCAAGTGGCATCTTCTATCTTCAATCAACCGGAGCGGAGCAGGTCCATCTTCAATCCAGCCGACGCGGAGCCATCCTCTTCTTCCGATGTCCTAACACTGAATGAAGGTTCCTTTAAATGACATCATACAAGATGGCGTCCCTCAAATTCTGATAGGCTGATAGGATTCTATCAGCCAATCGGAATTAAGGTAGGAAAAATCCGATTGGTTGATTTAATCAGCCAATCGGATTGAAGTTCAATCCGATTGGCTGATTGGATCAGCCAATAGAATGCGAGGTTAATTCTATTGGCTGATCCAATCAGCCAATTGGATTGAACTTCAAACTGATTGGCTTTTTAAATCAACCAATCAGATTTTTCCTACCTTAATTCCGATTGGATGATAGAATCCTATCAGCCAATCGGAATTCGAGTGTAGTGTTAGGTGAATTTTTAACTTAGGTTAGGATTTATTTTACAGGTAATTTTGTTTTTATTTTAACTAGGCTATTAAGTAGTTATTACCTAATTAATAGCTATTGTACCTAGTTAAAATAAATACAAAGTTGCCTGTAAAATAAATATAAATCCTAAAATAGCTACAATGTAATTATTAGTTATATTGTAGCTATCTAATGGTTTATTTTATAGGTAAGTATTTAGTTTTAAATAGGAATAATTTATTTAATTATAGTAATTTTACTTAAATTTATTACGTAAGTAAGGGGGGTGTTAGGGTTAGGGTTAGACTTAGGTTTAGGGGTTAATACATTTAAAATAGTAGCGGTGGCGTTGGGGCGGCAGATTAGGGGTTAATAATTGTAAGTAGGTGGGGCGATGTTAGGGACGGCAGATTAAGGGTTAATAAAATTTATTATAGTGTTTGCGAGGCGGGAGTGTGGCAGTTTAGGGGTTAATACATTTATTATAGTGGTGGCGATGTCAAGTCGGCGGATTAGGGGTTAATAAGTGTAGGTAGGTGGCGGTGACATTGGTGGGGGCAGATTAGGGGTTAATAAATATAATATAGGTGTTGGCGATGTTAGGGGCAGCAGATTAGTGGTTCATAGGAATAATGTAGGTGGCGGCGGTGGCCGAAGCGGCAGATTAGGGGTTAATAGTATAATGCAGGTGACGACGATGTTGGGGCGGCAGATTAGAGGTTAATAAGTGTAAGATTAGGGGTGTTTAGACTCGAGGTTCATGTTAGGGTGTTAGGGGTAGATTTATTTTCCCATAGGAAACAATGGGGCTGCGTTAGGAGCTGAACGTTGCTTTTTTTGCAGGTGTTAGTTTTTTTTCCAGCCGTCCCAGCCCCATTGTTTCCTATGGGGAAATCGTGCACGAGCACATTTTGCCAGCTTACGCCTGACTTAAGCAACGCTGGTGTTACAGGGAGAAGTGGCGCTAAATTTGCTCAACGCTCACTTTTCTGAGGCTAACGCAGCCATTCAGAAAACTTGTAATACCAGCGTTGTTTAAATTGAGCGCTGGAAAAAAAAGGAGCGTTAGCACCGCTAGTCTTTACCGACAAAACTTGTAATCTAGCCGATATAATCCCAGAAGTGGCTGCTCCAGTGATGCAAACATGTGGCAAGCTGTACACTGAATGAGATTCTCAAACATTCTTAATAAAAGGTTTAACTTAAAAGTATAAAATAATTATATTTCCCCTTGGTTACTCCAAATCCTTGTTTGCCTAACTACCTTGGTTAGCTATTATACTTAAACAGACAATCTTACTTTAACAGAGAATCAATATAGCAAACCCACTTAGAGCAAGCTCACAGAGTTACTGTGCTAAATTTATTTAGTTGGCGTGCAGGGGAATAGGTGTTAATAACTTTAGTATAGTGGCGGCGTTGTTGGGGGCAGCAGATTAGGGGTTAATAGCTTTATATAGGTGGTGGCAATATCGGGAGCAGAAGATTAGGGGTTAATAATATGATGTAGGTGTCGGCGATGTCGGGGGCAGCAGATTAGGGGTGCTTAGACTTGGGGTTTATGTTAGGGTGTACTTTCTTATTCCCCATAGACATCAATGGGGCTGCGTTATGGAGCTTTTCATTCCACAATTGCAGGTGTTATTTTTTTTTCTAACCCACTCTCCCCTTGGATGTCTATAGGGAAAGCGTGCATGAGCACGTCAAATCAGCACTTGAATTGTGTGCGGTTTAGAGGTTAAAACCACCATATCGCATGCACAAGCCAGCTGTTTGAAAAATTGAATTGGCTGCGCTATAGGGGATTAAATAACACAATTTTTGTTGCGTTCTTTAATTTCCCTATTGCGCGCATAACTCGTAATCTAGCTGTATGTGTCTTCAGTAAAAGTGATATCTGTTTATAATATACATTGCCCTTATGGTCTTCAAAAGTTGACTATCATTTTGTTGTTAGGTGAAACATGTTATAGTGAAAGGAGAACAAAAAACAATATCCTATAATATAAAAGGCCAAGTGTGTTTGTCCGAAGCTGTCATGCGCAGTAGAGACAGCACAAGGACAAGCACACCTGGCCTTACCTGACTGACATGCTGTTTGCGGCGAAAGTGGGCGTGGCCGAACGGGAGTGTGGGCTTGACCGGGATTGACCGGATACTGTCAGGGGCGTCGTAGGGGCGTGGCCTGGCGCGGTCGGCGCAAGAGAGAGGGGAGAGAAATAGAAAGAGAGGGGGAGAGACAAAAAGAGATAGGAAAGAGCTAAAGAGAGGGAGAAGAGCAGAAGAGAGGAGAAATTGCAGAAGAGAGGGGGGAGAGAGAGCAAAATAGAGGGGGAAAAGCAAAAGAGAGGGGAAAGAGCAAAATAAAGGGAAGAGAGAGAAAAAGAGATGGGGAGAGAGAGCAAAAGAGAGGGGGGAGAGAGAGCAATAGAGAGGGGGAGAAAGAAAAATTGAGGGGGGAGAGAGAGCAAAATAGAGGGGGGAGAGAGCAATAGAGAGGGGGAGAGAGAGAGCAAAAGAGAGGGATTGAGAGGGACAGAGCAAAAGAAAGGGGGAGAGGGGGGGGAGAGAGAGCAAAAGAGAGGGGGGAGAGAGAGTGCAAAAGAGAGGGATGGAGAGAAAGAGCAAAAGAGAGGGATGGAGAGACAGAGAGCAAAAAAAGGAGAGAGAGAGACAGAGCAAAAGAGAGGGGGGAGAGAGAGAGTGCAAAAAAGAGGGGGGAGAGAGAGCGCAAAAGAGAGGGGGAGAGAGAGCGCAAAAGAGAGGGGGAGAGAGCATAAAAGAGAGGGGAGAGAGAGCACAAAAGAGAGGGAGAGAGAAAGAGTGCAAAAAAGAGGGGGAGAGAGAGCGCTCAAAAGAGGGTTGGAGAGAGAGTGCAAAAGAGAGAGAGAACGCAAAAGAGAGGGGGAAGATAGAGAGCGTAAAAGAGAGGGGGGAGAGTGAGCACAAAAGAGAGGGGGAGAGAGAGCAAAAGAGAGGGGGAGAGAGAGAGCAAAAAAGAGGTGGAGCAAGAGAGAGTGCAAAAGAGAGGGGGAGAGAGCACAAAAGAGAGGGAGAGAAAGCACAAAAGAGAGGGGGAGAAAGAGCAAAAGAGAGGGAGAGAGAGAGAGCAAAAGAGAAGGGGGGAGAGAGAGAGCAAAAGAGAGGTGGAGTGAGAGAGAGCGCAAAATAGAGGGGGGAGAGAGCGCAAAAGAGAGGGGGAGAGAGCACAAAAGAGAGGGAGAGAGAGCACAAAAGAGAGGGTGAGAGAGAGAGCAAGGGGTGAGACCACTGTACTGCAAAAAATGGCCTATGTGAACGGGCTTTAGGACTTGTAATATATCATTAGGAATTGCATATAGTAGTGTAAAACAGTGGTAGTAGTGGTTTGTGTGTGTAGTAGTATTTGTTTGCCTTATTTTTTTGGTGGGTGTGGAATAATATGCACAGTTTGGAAGTGTAGAGTGTGTGTAGTCTTTTGTGGTACAGATAGTGCTAGTGTTATGTGTAAATTTTTTGTTTAGTGTGTGGTGTGTGTGTAATGTAGTCTTTGTAAAGTGCATGTTCGTAATCTGTGTAGTATGTGTAAACTATATTTTTATAGTGTCTTTTGGGTAAGCAGTGTTTTTAGGGTGTATGGTAATTGTATTTGGCACTTGTGTAGTGTGTATGGTGTTATTGTAATGACTGTAAATTAAGTTTTTGCATGGTGTGTGTGTTATGTTTGTGGTTATGTGTATGTATAGTATTCCATACACACACACTGTTTGTGGTTATGTGTATGTTTAGTATTCTACACAGACACATACATGTATGAGTTGTTTCAAAGAACTTTGCTGACACAATCCAAATTTTTAAATTGGTTGTTTCCATGCTCAATAAACCTTCATGTTTAATTGTATGCCATTGTCAAATAAGGCAACTGCATTATTTTTCTCCTAAAACCCAGTGGACATATATTAATTAACTAACGGCTAGATTACAAGTTTTGCGGTATGAGTCCCTTCCTTTAAGGGACATCATCCAAGATGGCGTCCCTTGAATTCCGATTGGCTGATAGATTTCTATCAGCCAATCGGAATTAAAGGTGAAAAAATCCTATTGGCTGATGCGAATTGGAATTCAAGGGATGCCATCTTAGATGACGTCCCTTAAAGGAACCTTCATTCTGGAAGAGTCGTCGATTGAAGAGGATGCTCTGCACCGGATGTCTTGAAGATGGAGCAGCTCCGCGCCGGATGGATGAAGATAGAAGATGCCGTCTGGATGAAGACTTCTGCCGGCTTCACTGAGGACTTCTGCCACTTCTTTGAGGATGGATGTCGGGTCTTCAAAAACTGTAAGTGGATCTTCGGGTGTTAGTGTTAGGTTTTTTTAAGGGTTTATTGGGTGGGTTTTAATTTTAGATTAGGGGTTTGTGCAGAAAAAGAGCTAAATGCCCTTTTAAGGGCAATGCCCATATAAATGCCCTTTTCAGGGCAATGGGGAGCTTAGGTTTTTTAGATAGAATTTTTTTGGGGGGGTTAATTGTGTGGGTGGTGGCTTTTACTGTTGGGGGGTATTTGTAATTTTATTTACAGGTAAGAGAGCTTATTTCTTTGGGGCAACGCACTGCAAAAGGCCCTTTTAAGGGCTATAGGTAGTTTAGTTTAGGCTTTTTTTTATTTTGAGGGGCTTTTTTATTTTGATAGGGCTATTAGATTAGGTGTAATTAAGTTTAAATATTTGAGCATTTCTTTTTTATTTTGTGTAATTTAGTGTTTGTTTTGTAATTTAGTTAATTGAATTTAATTAAAATAATTTATTTAATTGTAGTGTAAGGTTAGGTGTTAGTGTAACTCAGGTAAGGTTTTATTTTACAGGTAAATTTGTATTTATTTTAACTAGGTAGTTAGTAAATAGTTAATAGCTATTTAGTAACTAATATACCTAGTTAAAATAAATACAAACTTAGCTGTGAAATAAAAATAAAACCTAAGATAGCTACAATGTAACTATTAGTTATATTGTAGCTAGCTTAGGGTTAATTTTACAGGTAAGTATTTAGTTTTAAATAGGAATTATTTAGTTAATGATAGTAATTTTTGTTTAGATTTATTTTAATTATGAAGTTAGTGGGTGTTAGGGTTAGATTTAACGGTTTAGGGGTTAATAAATTTAGTATAGTAGCGGCGACGTTGGGGGCGGCAGATTAGGGGTTAATAAGTGTAGGTAGGTGGCGGCGACATTGGGGGTGGCATATTAGAGGTTAATAAGTGTAGGTAGGTGGCGGCAACTTTGGGGGCGGCAGATTAGGGGTTAATAAATATAATGTCGGTAAAGGTAAAAAGACATAGAGCGCAACCCACTCTAAGAGTAATACAGTTTTATTGATATAATACAGAGCACTATATAAAACGCACGTACAGTGTTAAAAACAATAAAAAGCACAATCACCAATCCATCATACGGTTATCCGGTATCTGTGTTTGTATAGTTCGTGACTCGTCTGAGCGCTCTTTCATCAGACTTCCGGAAAGCCTCAGGAAACCACGCCAGACAGAGAAATACAATACAGCCGGTGTCGCCAAACTCTGGTGTGGGGTATAGTCTCTACGCATTTTGTCAGGCTTCTGCCTGACTTTCTCAAGAGGTAGCTAGTAATCCATAAACAGACAGCTGTTTAAAGTTCCCGGGTGAGGCGCGCCCATTAGATCTCAGTGTATGATTGGTTGCCATAAAAGGGGTAGTCCCACTGAGTATAAAAAGCCGTGCAAAATAATTTCCACAATTTGCTAGAAAAAATATATATAAAAAAGTATAAAAATCATATATATATATATATATATATATATATATATTTATATATATATACATTAATAAGAGTAACCATCTATCGTAGTATATCCAACCTATGTTATTCATTAAACAGGAGAATTTGCATTTATCATCAATTATACTGCCTGTCTATGTCTATACATACAAGAAACTGAACAGAGTACAAAGTATCCTTTTGACAGTATATCAGTCAATATGGCCAAGATCATAAAAACCCAAAAAGTAGTTAAATGCAACTAATTACGATATAAATTAAATAACTAAAGGGTATCAGTAAAAAGAAAAAAAGATTTTATATATATAGATGTTGTTTAGAGTCTTGTTGTTTAGATGTCTTTTTTTCAGCCAGCTCTCCCGTGCACAAGCACGTAAAACCATCTTACAGCAGTGCTGGTATTGGAGTGCGGTATGGAGCTCAATTTTGCTCAACGCTCACTTATTGCCTGCTAATGCCGGGTTTTTGTAAACCTGTAATAGCAGCGCTATAGGGAGGTGAGCGGTGACAATAGCTTGCAAGTTAGTACCGAGCAGCTCTTACCGCAAAACACGTAATCTAGCCGTAAGTTTTGAGCATACATAGTTCTAACTAGATTTATTTTAAATTGAAACAAAAGTAACACATGCATTGTCATGCAACCAAAAATAATTTTATATGCAATTTCTTTATCCTGGATGATGGAAATTGTGTCATCAATATTCCTTTAAATGAAAACTCTGATTTATTTGATAGTAAGTGTGCTAAGAGAAAGCTCATTTCAAACAGTATTAAGTACCGTACATACAATAAAAACCAATAATAAACCTTCTTAAGAAATACAAGTAAAGTAAGAAATACAAAAAGGATAATTATACTTTAGTCATTCAAGATATTTGAATATGGTAAAAGTTATGAACGTTGTAGGCTTCATCACTGATTACTTCTGCTCAATAATTGCCGCTTAGTTTGGCAAGGAGAAAATCTCATTAATAGGAAGTCACATTTTAATTGCATGATTGTGGTATATGCTTTCTTAAAAATGATTTTGATTAAATGGTGTTAAGACTGATACATAATTAAAATATAATGGCCTTGAGTTCCTTTACTTTACATTGAAAGATTATAGAACCAATTAGTACTTCTTGTAAATAAAATACTCTTTTAACTATTACTGTCATGATCATTTCTAGATGATTTAGTAAATCCTAATGAAGAATCACTTTATATAAAAAAAAAAAAGGAAAGAGATTTCTACTTAGTACTGTAAGGTGAGTCTAAAATCAATAGAGAGTAATTGTTAAAATTAAGGATTAGAAGATATCTACAACCAAAGGATTTACAAGTTCCAAAATAAAATGGATTTACTAAAGTGAGAGTTTGTCAAACAAACAGAGATATTATTTCCATTTATGTGCATGAAATAATGATCCAGGATAAAACAGCAGATTTAGCATATCCAGATATAAGCCAATCATTTTAAACTTTCCAAAACAGTTATTGATGATCAGTATATGAAGAATTGAAAATGGCAGGAATAAATAACAAAATAAGTAGTTAGGTATCATAGACATTTGAGGAGGGTAGACAAATTAAAAAGACAAGCAGATTGTTGTAGTGGGAAGTATTCAGATATTCTTTGTTTATTCTATATAGTTCAGTTTAAAAGATGGCATAAACATTGTAATACAGATATTTTATTTTTATTTTTTTCAAAAAGGGGTAAATTGAATGATTAATACTTTTTTAAAAATGCCTAGATGACTTACATGTAATATATAAAGAATCATTTTGAAATCACAAAATCATTTATTAAAAATCAAAACCACCAAAGTAAAATATATAATTAAAACGAGTAATATGTTAAAAGGCCACTAAACCCAAAATTTTTCTTTCATGTTTCAGATAGAGAATAGAAATGTAAACATTACAATTTACTTCTATTATTTATTTTGCTTCATTTTTTATATATCCTTAGTTGAAGAAAAAGCAATGCACATGGTGAGCCAATCACACGAGGCTTCTATGTGCAGCAACCAATCAGCAGCTACTGAGCATATCTAGATATGCTTTTCAACAAAGAATAACAACAGAATAAAACAAAATAGATAATATAAGTAAATTAGTAAGATGTTTAAAATTGCATTCTCTTTCTAAATCATGAAAGAAAAAATGTGGGTATCATGGCCCTTTAACAACAGCAATAATGGATAAATGGGCCTTGGGAGTTATATTTCAGATGACCTAGACAATCCATTAAGAAGAAAAAAAAAAGTCCATTATTCAGTTCAGAAACGTAAAGTATAATGCATCTGATAACAGATCAGAAAATCCTTTCTCACTTTAAGGGACAGGCAACACCAGAATGTTTGTTGTTTAAAAAAATAGATAATCCCTTTATTACCCATTCCCCAGTTTTTCATAATCAACACAGTTATAATAATATATGCTTAACTCTGTAATTACCTAGTATCCAAGCCTCTGTAGACTGCCCCCTTATTTCAGTTCTTTTGACAGACTTGCATTTTAGTCAATGAGTGCTCACTCCTCAGTAAATTCACGTGCATGAGCTCAATGTTATGTATATGAAACACATGAACTAACGCCCTCTAGTGTTCAAAATGCATTCAGATTAGAGGTGGCCTTTAAGGTCTAAGAAATTAGCATATGAATCTCCTAGGTTTAGCTTTTAACTAAGAATACCAAGAGAACAAAGCAAAATTGTTGATAAAAGTAAATTGGAAGTTGTTTAAAATTACATACCCAATTTCAATCATGAAATGGTTTTTTTGGCTTGATAGTCCCTTTAAGGGGCATAGAAAAAGGCAAAATAGAACAATTTACAAGTGAAATACATGTATACTACATGTAGCTGTCACTTAAATACAAGTATTCCTAAACATAAAACAAAGGAAGAAAGAACAAATAATATATATGTTTACCTACATTGTCAGAAGCAAAAAATGTTGGACATGAAACAAAAAAAAATTATTTTATGGTTTAGATAGAGCATACAATTTTAAACAACTTCTATTATCTAATTTGCTTCATTTTCTTGGTATCCTTTGTTGAAAAAAAGCAATGCATTACTGGGATCTAGCTGGGAGCCAATAATATGAGGCATATATGTGTAGCTACCAATCAACAGCTCCTGAGCTTACCAAGGTATCCATTTCTAAGTATATTAAGAGAAAAAAAACAAATTAGATAATATAAGTAAATTGGAAAGCTGTTTAAAATCACGTGCTGTATCTGAATCATGAAAGAAAAAAAAAAGGGTTTCATGTCTCTGTAACTTATTTTAAATATACATATAAGCTCACTTTTATGTTTTAAGTTAGGAATAGACACTTATTTTACCGTATAATGTTCAGAAAATAAGTTGATGGTCTCTGTCCATGTAGGTGACTTTTTGAAAATCGGGCCTATATATATATATATATATATATATATATATATATATATATATATATATATATATATATATATATATATATATATATTTACATATATATATATATATACATATATATATATATACATATATATATATATATATATATATATATACATATATATATATATATATATACATATATATATAAATATATATATATATATATATATATATATATATATATATATACATACATATATATATATATATATATTCTTACCTTGTTTTTTTTCTTAGATAACTTTGTCATGAGGTTTCATTGAGTGGTTAATCATATCGTCGATTGAGGATGCATATAGAAAAATGTTCCTTTTTTCTTGAATAAAATCATTCTGAATGAAACATAATTTTCATAGAAAAGCTATGTTAAAGTGCAATAATGTTAATAAAACTATGAATGAAAACAATACATAGAAAAGGTCACCTTTTATATAAAATTACAGTTATATATATTTTTTTTCAATTGTAGGCATTGTCAGAAAGGTTTCTTTCTTTGTTTGATTTTTTTTTCCTTTCTAACAAAAACAGTAAAGGAAAATAGTGAATACAAGTGTAAGAAAATCATGAACTCTACAAAAATATATCTATATAAAAAAAATTGAAGTTAACACGCTTCGGGATAGCGTGTCATCAGAGCTCTGGTTAACTTTTTCACTAAACAAAAAAGTATCACAAAACACATCAAAAATACATTTAAAGTACAGTTACACTCATAATAACACTATCTAATAAAAATTATTATAAAAGATTTGCACAAAAAAAGTTATAAGGGCTTAAAATATGAGGTTTCAGGTGTTAGAAAAAAAAAAGGCAGACAAAGGTCTTTAGCAATGTGATACATAGATATACATGTCTAAGGGGTAGATTTAATAAGCAGTGAATGCTGCTATCTATAACTGTAGTATCCGGCTCACCGGAAACAGAAGTTAAGAAGCGACGCCAAGTACTTCTAGTGCGTCTAATTCTTTCACCCTGCAAGATATGGCCGCAGTTATGAATACTACCCTCACAGAGGTTTTATCTAAGCTGCCTGGGTTGCAGGGGAAGCGCAGTAGGTCTGGTGTGAGAGTAAATGCTGATCCCTCTGACGCTTAATTAGCCATATCCGATGTACCCTCACAATCTGAGTTGGGGGTGAGGGATTTGCTGTCTGAGGGAGAGATTTCTGATTCATTCCCTCAGACAGACTCAGATATGACGGCTTTTAAATTTAAACTAGAACACCTCCGCTTGCTGCTCAGGGAGGTTTTAGCGACTCTGGATGATTGTGACCCTATTGTAGTTCCAGAGAAATTGTGTAAAATGGACAGATATCTAGAGGTTCCTGCCTACACTGATGTTTTTCCGGTCCCTAAGAGGATTTCCGACATTGTTACTAAGGAGTGGGATAGACCAGGTATTCCGTTCTCTCCCCCTCCTACTTTTAAGAAAATGTTTCCAGATCAGACACCATGCGGGATTCGTGGCAGACGGTCCCTAAGGTGGAGGGAGCTATTTCTACCCTGGCTAAGTGTACAACTATACCTATTGAGGACAGTTGTGCTTTCAAAGATCCTATGGATAAAAAATTATAGGGTGTGGTTATTCATTAATTTAAAATATCTTTACTTTCTACTAAATATAATATACTAAATCTCTATGGTGAAACCACTAAAACCAACACAAATAAATTGTGAAATAAACTCTATGAGAGTGTCTCCATTTTTTTTCAAAACAGTTTATTTAGGAATCAACATATGTTAATAATAAGATAATTATTTACAGGTATATATATATAAATCTATTTTACAGCAACACAGTCCACATTAAAGATACAGAGCAACTTTACTACAAAAATCCCAATTTGTCTAATAATGCTAAAATAATTATAGGCATATACTTAGCCACATTTCCCAAAGTGTTCACCATCAGCCATCTTTCCAGGATAAGTAAGATAAGAAAAAGAGACAGAGGTTCTGGTGTTACAGTATTTTATACCTCAATTCAAAGGGAGTGGCTTATCAACTGCCGCTCAAAAGGCCATTGGGAGTGTCTTTAGTTCAGAGAGAAAGGTGTACCTGGGGGAAGGGATTTTAATAATAGCTAGGTGAATATCCCTGTGATAAAAATGTCACCACATTCCCTCACTGTTTTCTTCTCCTATGTTGCCCAATTTTATAGTTATACCCACTAGTACAGAAGAACACAGTTGGAGCGAAAACCTTACAGGGAAAATTCTCCCACCATCCCTTCAGAATCATTCCCTCGGAGATATGAGCTCTTATGTACTTTCCTAGGACTGTCAATTCCTAGTCTAACTTTATACAATTCATTAGAAAAAATAATTTAAAATTATACATAGAAACACAAAATCCTATGCTAAACCCCATTAGCAACATTTATACAATGGTCTTTAAATTTGGGAAAAGTTCATGTATGAGTGTGTGAGTGTGAGTACACTAGATGGGTATGCATATAGTAAAATCTTTATTAATAAAGTATGAATTATGCCTGTAAAACAAAAGTTATAATGGTTCACTGAAGTTCTTTGTTGTCATCTTTTGGCATCTGGTCCTTGCTTTTGCTTTACCAAATCTCTCTCTTTGAACCACTTTGTTTTTTCCAAGACCCTCAAAGGAATGAAAAAAGATTAAAACCAGGCATATATTTACTTCACACTACAACACTCCATCTGCAGTAGAAACCACATTCACAGTTATTAACTTCAAGTTGGAAAGTGCCTCTGTTATTGCATCATCCCACTCGCACCCTTACTTAAACTTATGTTGCTTGATTTATATGATTATTTACCCCTTTTAATATATATATATATATATATATATATATATATATATATATAAATATATATATATATATATATATATATATATATATATATATATATATATATAATTTTGGCCTAATGCACCATTTTACATCTCCATTGTGATACATTATACTTGTTTAATTTGTCCAACGCCACCATCATAGCTTCATGGTAAGATCAGTCCTGAAGACACCTGAAAAACAACAATCTATAATATGTGTTATTGGGGAAAAACTGGAAGGAAAGGTGAGAAGCCTTCTATCTTCATTGGTTTCTTCCTGCAAGATGAGACTTCAGACAGTTTACATAGAAATTGTATTGCATGTGGCCTCCCAAAACTAATCACAATGGAGGTATCTGTTATTGTTTTTTTAGAAAGAGAATGCATTAATTAACTATACATTCTAAATATTGGCATTTAAAAGTTAAAACACTTAAAATTATTAATTGAACTTAAAACTAAAGTACACATTACATGATACAAATGTACTGCAAACAAAAATGCTTATAAACAAAATTGAATGATTTAATTTGAGCCCTCCATCTCTGTCAGTTGCTTCTTTAGAAACCCAATTTGATCTCTCATTCTCCTGTTTTTTTGTTTGAGTTCCCAATAACTTAAGTTGGCCTTATTGTTCATCTCATTTGACCTCAGCCTCCAATTTTTATACTTATGTTCTCCTCTGTTAATATCACCATTTAAATTCCTGTCTCTCCAGTTTGCTGTATTTGATCCTCTACTGTTCTGATATCCCCAAACATGTCTCCTGTTGCCACTCTCTGATTCCTGCCTGTGAATAGCCAGATTGTTCTCCATTGACTGCTTCACTGCAGAAATTGCCTTAATGGTGTATGGGTGATAATTCCACCACTTCTCAGCTCTAGTGAGCACCATATCTAGGTTTGTGGAGTTTGGATCATACAGCTTTACAAACTCCTGACATTTTTTGGGGAGAGCTTCAAGTACCCTCTGTATGTGAGCTGGTGACCCCCAGACCATTTGGGTTTGTGGCTGGCGCAGCACACACCAGAATAAAACTCTTTTTCTTACTTCAAATGGCCCATCTAGAGGTCTCATGGTAATTTCACTAATCTCTTTTTCTAGACTAGTAAAATTGAAAAAGGTTTTAATTATTCTCCCAGCCTGATCAAATATGCTTGAATTGAATCCTAATAACCTGTTGGCATAGGGGCCCATGGCATCTTGAAACAATTATGTCTATTCCTGCATGCTCATACCTAATTTTATGGCTTTTTCAGTTCCCTTGTGAAACCAATGTGAAAAGTTATTAAAGCTGTTTGTGGGGATTGTGCCCCACCATTTCTTAAAAATGTATTTATCTGCTACAGTCATTGGCCTGGTCTGATTTGAAAAACCTGTAGGAACTTTCAGGTTGTTAAAATTCTCAGATATTATGACAGGGGCAATTGGAACAGAACTTGTTTTTTTAGTGGGGTCCATTTGCATTTTATCTTGTTTTATTACTTGTTTTGGCTCTTTCCTTTGTGGCAGTAAGTGATCACTATCTGCATTGTTCCCAGAAATATCACTTATTATTTTTTCTTCTTGTTTTATTTTCATTTGTAACTCAGTAATTTTGTTTGAGTATTCGTTACTGCTGTGTTCTGTTAATTTTAATTGACGTTGTAATTTACCGATCTGCATGGTGTTAGTTAAAGCTGAAAGTTTAATACAATCTCTATCAGACTGTGTTTTTTCTAACTTTAATTTAAGATCTTTATTTTGCTCTGTCAGGTCTCCAATAATGTTCATTAATCCCCTTATTGTTGAAATCACTGCCTGCGCTATCATACATTTTCTTTTATTATTCTTAATCTTTTTAAGAGTTAATACCTGTGTTAGTATATCTAATATACTTTCACACTTGTTGTTTTTAGCTTCTGGGATGAGGAATGGACCATTATATTTATGAATGTAATTGTTAAAGTAATCACAGATTTCCTGTGAAATATAGTTTTTTCCAGACATTTTTAACATATAGCCGTTAGAACTAAAATAAAAATAAAGTGTATATATATATATATATATATATATATATATATATATATATATATATATACTAGAAACACCAGACTAAACAGAAATTAAGCAACTTAGACTTTCTGTAAAGGAGATGACTTGTATATTAGGAGCGGAAATCAAGCATTTAAAAAAAAAAAAACATTTATAGTCCTAAAATATATACCAAATTGATGCTAATTTTACACAACAAAGGACATAGCAGTTAAGCCATCTAGAAGGGGTAGTAATTAGATCTGTTTATAAGCAGGTCAGCATTCCAGCAGAGGTGGTAATATGGTTAAATTTAGTTTTCCTAACCACTGCTCATTATTCTTTATTTTAAATCTGGGGAACAGACTTAGAATAGTGTGTCTCTCACAGCATAGTTTGCCAGACTATTTTACCTGCCCCAAATGCAAGGAATTATCATATCTATAGGGCAATGAAACACCAGACTAAACAGAAATTAAGCAACTTATACTTTCTGTAAAGGAGATAACTTGTATATAAGGAGCAGAAATCAAGCATTAAAAAAAAAAAAAAAAAATTTGTAGTCCTAAAATATAGACCAAATTGAAAATGCAGTCTAAATTAAACACCCTTCAGATATTTTTAGTTTAAACAGTGAAAAATGTTAAAAAAATAAATGTTTGTGCTTTTAAATCCAAGTAGTGTGTCACACACTCACAATATACCTTGCCATCTACCTCTTGCACCTTCCCCCAACCCCCCAACAGGAAGGAATTTACATTAACATATGTATAGGGCAAGCTACAGCTCTGGGTGTAACACATTCACAGAAATGAATCCTTTGTAAAAAAAAAAAAAATCACAATTTTAATCAACTTCCCAATTTACTTCCATCATCAAACTTGCTTTTTTTTATCTTGGTATTCTAAGTTTAAGCCAAACATAGGTAGGCTCATATGATAATTTCTAAGCCTTTGAGGGTTGCCTCTTATCACATGCTTTTAAAATCTCTTTTCAACACAAAGAGACAGAAAGTACACATGGGCCATATAGATAACACTGTGTTCAGGCACAGGGGTTATTTAAGATTTAGCAAGCTACAAACAATCTATAAAAACTAATATCTTATACAACAGGCCTGCTGAAACCAACCGTTATGTGCTTCCCCCATGTAACTCTATGCAAATGCAAATTTATGCAGACCAGAAATACAGGTTTTTAAAACCATGCTTTTCTTGAGAAACATTTAAAAGATATATATATATATCCTGCAATAATTTTCTAAACTTAAATCAACATTTATTTAGGTCCACTCAGCAACCAACCATCTTCTTTGTAAGAAAACAAGGTACTGTATGGGACCAAGACAACAAGTAAATATGTCTCTAAAATTCATTAGATTTTTACAGAAATCAAAATTCAAAAATATTTACTCTCAAATAAAATGCAGGTTAAATGTAAACTCTAATTCCAAGCTTTATACAATTTATTAACCATAAAAACTAATATCTTATACAACAGGCCTGCTGAAACCAACCACTATTTGCACAGGGGTTATTTAAGATTTAGCAAGCTACAGACAATCTATAAATCTCAGCAGTAAAAATAACAGGCCTGCTGAAACCAATCTTTATGTGCTTCCCATCATGTGGCTCTATGAAAATGCAAATTTATACAGACCAGAAATACAGGTTTTTAAAACCATGTTTTTCTTGAGAAAATGTTTAAAAAAAAAAAAAATATATATATATATATATATATATATATATATATATATATATATCCTGCAATATTCTAAAATTAAATCAACATATTTTTTAATTCCTGCAAGACTAATTTGCATATGTATTTGTCTACAACTTCATGGCGGCCAAAATGTGGTTATTCATTAATTTAAAATATCTTTACTTTCTACTAAATATAATATACTAAATCTCTATGGTGAAACCACTAAAACCAACACAAATAAATTGTGAAATAAACTCTATGAGAGGGACCCCATTTTTTTTCCAAACAGTTTATTTAGGAATCAACATATGTTAATAATAAGATAAATATTTACAGCTATATATATATATATATATATATATATATATATATATATATATATATATATATATAAAAATATATTTTACAGCAACACAGTCCACATTTAAGATACAGAGCAACTTTACTAAAAAATCTAAATTTGTCTAATAATACTAAAATAATTATAGGAATATACTTAGCCACATTTCCCAAAGTGTTCACCATCAGCCATCTTTCCAGGATAAGTAAGATAAGAAAAAGAGACAGAGGTTCTGGTGTTGCAGTATTGTATACCCCAATTCAAAAGGGAGTGGCTTATCAACTGCCACTCAAAAGGCCATTGGGAGTGTCTTTAGTTCAGAGAGAAAGGTGTACCTGGGGGAAGGGATTTTAATAACCGCTAGGTGAATATTCCAGTGATAAAATGTCACCATAGAGGGTCTCCTAAAGAAAATATTTATTCATCAGGGTTTTCTTCTGCAACCTATAGCGTGCATTGTTCCTGTAACTACTGCAGCTGTTTTTTTGTTCGAGGCTCTGGAGGAGGCTCTTCAGGTTGAGACCCCATTAGATGATATTCTGGATAGAATTAGGGCTCTCAAGCTAGCTAATTCTTTTATTACAGATGCCACTTTTCAACTGGCTAAATTAGCGGCAAAGAATTCAGGTTTTGCCATTTTAGCGCGTAGAGCGTTATGGCTTAAGTCCTGGTCTGCTGATGTGTCATCAAAATCTAAGCTTTTAGCCATCCCTTTCAAAGGTAAGACTCTATTCGGGCCTGAACTGAAAGAGATCATTTCAGACATCACTGGAGGAAAAGGCCATGCCCTTCCTCAAGATAGGACAAATAAGATGAAGACCAAACAAAATAATTTTCATTCCTTTCGAAACTTCAAAGGTGGTCCCTCTACCTCTTCCCCTGCTGCAAAACAAGAGGGGAATTTTGCTCAATCCAAGTAAATCTGGAGACCTAACCGGACTTGGAACAAAGGTAAACAGGCCAAGAAGCCCGCTGCTGCCACCAAGACAGCATGAAAGGGTAGCCCCCGATCCGGGACCAGATCTAGTAGGGGCAGACTTTCTCTCTTTGCTCAGGCTTGGGCAAGAGACGTTCAGGACTCCTAGGCTTTAGAAATCGTAACCCAGGGGTATCTTCTAGATTTCAAAGATTCTCCTCCAAGGGGGAGATTCCAACTTTCTCAATTGTCTGTAAACCAGACAAAAAGAGAGGCGTTCTTATGCTGTGTAGAAGACCTATATACCATTGGAGTAATCTGACCAGTTCCGAAAACGGAACAGGGGCAGGGGTTTTACTCCAATCTGTTTGTGGTTCCCAAAAAAGAGGGAACCTTCAGACCAATTTTAGATCTCAAGATCCTAAACAAATTCCTCAGAGTCCCATCCTTCAAGATGGAGACCATTCTGACTATTTTACCAGTGATCCAGGAGGGTCAATATATGACCACCGTGGACTTAAAGGATGCGTATCTACACATCCCTATCCACAAAGATCATCATCAGTTCCTCAGGTTTGGCTTTCTGGACAAGCATTACCAGTTTGTGGCTCTTCCCTTTGGGTTGGTCACACCTCCCAGAATTTTAACAAAGGTGCTAGGGTCCCTTCTGGCAGTTCTAAGGCCGCGGGGCATAGCAGTGGCGCCTTATCTGGACGATATCTTAATTCAGGCGTCAACTTACCAACTAGCCAAATCTCACACGGACATCGTTTTGGCTTTTCTAAGATCTCACGGGTGGAAGGTGAACGTAAAAAAGAGTTCACTTATCCCTCTTACAAGAGTTCCATTCCTGGGAACTCTGATAGATTCGGTGGACATGAAAACTTTTCTGATGGAGGTCAGGAAATCAAAGATTTTAACCACCTGCCAAGCTCTTCATTCTATTCCTCGGCTGTCAGTGGCTCAGTGTATGGAGGTAATCGGACTAATGGTAGCAGCAATGGACATAGTTCCGTTTGCTCACTTGCATCTAAGACCACTGCAACTATGCATGCTCAAACAGTGGAATGGGGATTATGCAGATTTATCTACTCAGATAAATCTGGATCAAGAGACCAGAGACTCTCTTCTTTGGTGGTTGTCACAGAATCATTTGTCCCAGGGAATGTGTTTCCGCAGGCCAGCATGGGTCATAGTCACGATGGACGCCAGCCTATTGGGCTGGGGTGCAGTCTGGAATTGTGTGTGGACTCAGGAGGAGGCTCTCCTTCCGATAAATATTCTAGAACTGAGAGCGATATTCAACGCGCTTCAGGCGTGGCCTCAGCGGGCTTCGGCCAGATTCATAAGATTCCAGTCGGACAATATCATGACTGTAGCATATATCAATCATCAGGGGGGAACAAAGAGTTCTCTAGCGATGATAGAGGTTACCAAAATATATCGATGGGCAGAGACTCACTCTTGCCATCTATCAGCAATCTATATCCCAGGAGTAGAGAACTGGGAAGCGGATTTAGTAGAGAACTGGGAAGCGGATTTTCTAAGTCATCAGACTTTTCATCCGGGGGAGTGGGAACTCCATCTGGAGGTGTTTGCACAATTGATTCATCAATGGGGCACACCAGAATTGGATCTGATGATGTCTCGTCAGAATGCCAAACTTCCTTGTTACGGGTCCAGATTAAGGGATCCTCAAGCAGTACTGATAGATGCTCTAGAAGTACCCTGGTCGTTCAACCTGGCTTATGTGTTTCCACCATTTCCTCTTCTTCCTTGTTTGATTGCCAGAATCAAACAGGAGAGAGCTTCGTGATTTTGATAGCACCTGCGTGGCCACGCAGGACTTGGTATGCAGACCTTGTGGACATGTCATCTCTTCCACTATGGACTCTGCCACTGATTCAAGGTCCGTTCCAGCATCCAAATCTAGTTTCTCTGTGGTTGACTGCCTGGAGATTGAACACTTGATTTTATCCAAGCGTGGATTCTCTGAGTCAGTCATAGATACCTTGATTCAGGCTCGAAAGCCTGTCACTAGGAAAATTTATCATAAGATATGGCGTAAATATCTTTATTGGTACGAATCCAAAGGCTACTCATGGAGTAAGATCAGGATTCCTAGGATTTTGTCCTTTCTCCAAGAAGGATTGGAGAAGGGGCTATCAGCTAGTCCCTAAAGGGACAGATATCTGCTTTATCAATTTTACTGCACAAGCATCTGGCAGATGTTCCAGACGTTCAGTCGTTCTGTCAGGCTTTAGTTAGAATCAAGCCTGTGTTTAAACCTGTTGCTCTGCCATGGAGTTTGAATTTAGTTCTTAACCCCTTAATGACCACAGCACTTTTCCATTTTTTGTCCGTTTGGGACCAAGGTTATTTTTACATTTCTGCGGTGTTTGTGTTTAGCTGTAATTTTCCTCTTACTAATTTACTGTACCTACACATATTATATACCGTTTTTCTCGCCATTAAATTTACTTTCTAAAAATACCATTATTTTCATCATATCTTATAATTTACTATAAAAAAAATTATAAAATATGAGGAAAAAATGGAAAAAAAACACACTTTTTCTAACTTTGACCCCCAAAATCTGTTACACATCTACAACCACCAAAAAACACCCATGCTAAATAGTTTCTAAATTTTGTCCTGAGTTTAGACATACCCAATGTTTACATCATCTTTGCTTTTTTTGTAAGTTATAGGGCCATAAATACAAG
Organism: Bombina bombina; assembly: GCF_027579735.1. Taxonomy (NCBI): domain Eukaryota; kingdom Metazoa; phylum Chordata; class Amphibia; order Anura; family Bombinatoridae; genus Bombina; species Bombina bombina. Next base: position 334,505,111 of record NC_069501.1, on the reverse strand, counting down.
TAGCACTTTGCTATTTCCAAACCATTATTTTTCAAAATTAGCGCTAGTTACATTAGAACACTAATATCTTTCAGGAATCTCTGAATATCCATTGACATGTATATATTTTTTTTTTAGTAGACATCCCAAAGTATTGATCTAGGCCCATTTTGGTATATTCCATGCCACCATTTCACAGCCAAATGCAATTAAATACAAAAAAATTGTTCACTTTTTCACTAATTTTTTCACAAACTTTTGGTTTCTCACTGAAATTATTTACAAACAGCTTGTGCAATTATGGCTTAAATTATTGTAAATTCTTCTCTGGGATCCCCTTTGTTCAGAAATAGCAGACATATATGGCTTTGGCGTTGCTTTTTGGTAATTAGAAGGCTGCTAAATGCCACTGCGCACTACACGTGTATTATGCCCAGCAGTGAAGGGGTTAATTAGGGAGCATGTAGGAAGCTTTTAGGGGTAATTTTAGCTTTAATGTAGTGTAGTAGACAACCCCAAGTATTGATCTAGGCCAATTTTAGTATATTTCATGCCACCATTTCACCGCCAAATGTGATCAAATAAAAAAAAAACGTTACATTTTTCATAATTTTATGTTTCTCACTGAAATCATTTACAAACAGCTTGTGCAATTATGGCACAAATGGTTGTACATGCTTCTCTGGGATCCCCTTTGTTCAGAAATAGCAGACATATATGGCTTTGGAGTTGCTTTGTGGTAATTAGAAGGCCGCCAAATGCCGCTGCGCATCACACGTGTATTATGGCTAGCAGTGATGGGGTTAATTATGTAGCTTGTAGGGAGCTTGCAGGGTTAATTTTAGCTTTAGTGTAGATCTCAGCCTCCCACCTAAAACATCAGACCCCCTGATCCCTCCCAAACAGCTCTCTTCCCTCCCCCACCCCACAATTGTCCCCGCCATCTTAAGTACTGGCAGAAACTCTGCCAGTACTAAAATAAAAGCTATATTTGGGCTTTTTTGTGTGTGGCATATTTACATATGCTGCTGTGTAGGATCCCCCCTTAGCCCCCAACCTCACTGATCCCCCACCAAACAGCTTTCTAACCCTCCCCCTCTGCCTTAATGGGCGCCATCTTGGGTACTGGCAGTTTAGTAACAAAAAGTATGTTTCTTGTTTTTTTCATTGCCCTTTTCTGTAGTGTAGCTTCCCCGCCCCCCAAGACCAACCCCCCACTCCTTCCAGAACTCTTAGATGATCATTTATTTTGTTAAATATTTTTTTTTTTTTTAACGTTTCTTAACTTTTTTTCTGCAGTGTAGCGGTTCCCTCCCGCTCCCGCCCCGTGCACACGCCCACCCGCCGCCCCCCATGCACATGCGCGCTCCCGTGCGTGCCCCCGTCTGTCCCGCCCCTGATCCCACCCCCCTCCACTCCACTCGGCACATTGATGGCCACCCACTCACCTCCCAGACTTGCTTCCACCCACCAACGATACCGGAGAGAGTGGCTCTCTCTGCATCGGATGGCCAAGGGGGGTTATAGCAGGATGCCTCGATATTGAGGCATCACTGCAATAACCAGAAAGCAGCTGGAAGCGAGCAGCATCGCTTCCAGCTGCTTTCCAGACCAAGGACGTAAGCCACACGTCCTCAGTCATTAACTGTATTTTGTTTGAGGACATGTGGCGTACGTCCTTGGTCGTTAAGGGGTTAAAGTTCTTCAAGGGGTTCCATTTGAAAATATGCATTCCATAGATATTAAACTTCTATCTTGGAAAGTTCTGTTTTTAGTTGCTATCTCTTCGACGCGAAGAGTTTCTGAACTATCTGCATTGCAATGCGACTCGCCTTATCTTGTTTTCCATGCTGATAAGGTGGTTTTGCGTACCAAACCTGGATTCCTTCCTAAGATTGTTACCAATAAAAATATTAATCAGGAAATTGTGGTTCCTTCTCTGTGTCCTAATCCTTCGTCTAAGAAGGAGCGTCTGTTGCACAACCTATACGTGGTTCGTGCTTTAAAATTTTACTTGCAAGCGACCAAAGATTTCCGTCAAACAACAAAACGTTGAGGTCAAAAATCCACGGCTACCTCTCTTTCATTTTGGCTGAAAAGCATCATCCGTTTGGCATACAATCTGTCTTGTCCCTCCCAGTCATCCGTGTCCTGTAGCTTTGGTATTGTATCCCACAAGTAAAGGAGGAATCCGTGGACTCGTTGTACCTTATAGAAGAAAAGTAAATTTATGCTTACCTGATAAATTGATTTCTTCTATGGTACGACGAGTCCACGGCCCGCCCTGTCATTTTAAGATTATATTTTTTTATTTTAAACTTCAGTCACCTCTGCACCTTTTAGTTTCTCCTTTTTCTTCCTGTACTTTCTGTCGAAGGGTGGAGCTAAGGGAGGAGCTATATAGACAGCTCTGTTGTGGTGCTCTTTGCCACTTCCTGCTATAAGGAGGATAATATCCCACAAGTAAAGGATGAACCATAGAAGAAATTAATTTATCAGGTAAGCATAAATTTACTTTTTGATTGGGTGATGCCCCTTGGCAATGTCTTAGTGCCCCAGTAAATCAGAGGAAAGCCTAAAATTTGCTCCAAAAGCCTCCCAGATGGTTCTCATCCTCTCTAAAATACATATTTCTAAAATATCATCATTATCTAACATACGTAAAGCATAGCAAACCAAAAAAAGGGAAGCCATTTAAATTGTTTAATTTGTATGTGTTTTATTTATATGAGTAAAAGTCATTTGGCTAGATTACGAGTTTTGCGGTATGAGGGGTGCGGTAATAACTTGCACGTTATTGTCACCGCTCACTTCCCTACAGCGCTGGTATTACAGGTTTTCTTAAACCCAGCGTTATCAGGCAAGAAGTGAGCGTAGAGCAAAATTGTGCTCCATACCGCACTCCAATACCAGCACTGCTGAAAGCCGCTGTGAGCTGGATTTCCCCATAGACATCAATGGGGAGAGCCGGCTGAAAAAAAGCAGCGTAAAGCTCTGTAACGCAGCCCTATTGATTCATATGGGGAAACTAAATTTATGTTTACATCTAACACCCTAACATGAACCCTGAGTCTAAACACCCCTAATCTTACACTTATTAATCCCTAATCTGCCGCTCCGGACATCGCAAACACTAGTTAAATATTATTAACCCCTAATTTGCCACCCCTAACATTGCCACCACCTACCTACATTTACTAACCCCTAATCTGCCACCTCCAACGTCGCTGGCACTATACTAAAGTTATAAACCCCTAAACCTAAGTCTAACCCTAACCCTAAATATAATTCAAATAAATCTAAATAAAAATTACTATTATTAACTAAATAATTCCTATATAAAATAAACCCTAAGCTAGCTACAATCTAACTAATAGTTACTGTACTCTGTAGCTATCTTAGGTTTTATTTTTATTTTACAGGCAAGTTTGTATTTATTTTAACTAGGTAGAATAGTTACTAAATAGTCATTAACTATTTACTAACTACCTGGCTAAAATAAATACAAATTTACCTGTAAAATACAACCTAACCTGTCTTACACTAACACCTAACCTTACACTACAATTAAATATATTACCTAAATTAAATACAATTACCTAAATTACAAAAAAACAAACAAACACTAAATTACACAAAATAAAAAACAAAATTATCAGATATTTAAAGGGACACAAAACCCAAATTTTTTCTTTCATGATTCAGAAAGAGAATACAATTTTTTTTTATTATTATTATTTATTTATAACCAGCAATGAATACAAAATCCATAATATAGAAAACAGAAAACAGAAAATATTTTAGTTGTCATACATGTTATGTCAGCATCAAAGAAAAACAGAAAAAAAAAAAAAAGATCAATTGAAAAAAAAAAACAATAGCAGACACACATTAAATGTATATTACAAGTCATATACACAATTAATTGACCTAAAATATTTATCAATTTACTTATTACTCATTGTTGGAGTTTTTATTATTTATATAAGAAAAAAAAAGAGAGGAAAAAAAAAAAAAAGGGGGGGGGAAAGGGGAGGGGGGAAGGGAAATCTTGATTCTCTCTAACCCTCACCAATTCACCAAATACCCAGCAGAACTATCTCTGAGTTCTTAAATGGAAAAATCAAATAATCAATTTCTCTCTCAGGGAATATCTTAATGAACAGTGCTCATTTATCAAAAAAGTTCCTTACGTCAAGTTCATTATCTATATTTGTATTTTTTTGTTCTAAAATGCATTGTTTCTTTAGATGATTCCTAATTTCAAGGATAGTTGGTAGTGATCTCGATTTCCATTTCTTGCAAATCAAATATCTGGTAGCTAAAATGGACAAATTTACTAATTTCTCATTAGGCTGACGTCTATCCTCAAATTTTATACATAGTATAATCTGAAACAATGACAGAGCTATTAATTCAATTTTTAATTTATTTTTAAGCCAATATTCTAGCTTACCCCATAGATTTCTCAGTCTAGGGCATTGCCAAAATATATGAATTAGATCTGCAGCTGGGTAGGAGCATTTGGGGCACTTGTTAAATTCCTGATTTCGAACTCTGAGGCCTCTTTCCAGGGTGAAGCATGCCCTGTGCAAAAGTTTTAAATGTGCATAACGCCAGTTAGAAGAAAGGGTAGTTTTTATTACTTTGCTCACTAATAATTGAATAGTTTTTGGTTCAATATTACTATGTGGAATTAGGGCATTCGAAGTCAGAGCCAGGTTCTCCAAAATAGAAGTATCTTTATTAATACCCAAAATATAATAACAAGGAGCAATGGACATGGAGCTATTTTTAGTTATTGTTAGCCAGTTTTCCAGTTTGCCAAGAGTCCAACTCCATCCAGCCTTATGGGTAAGATCACGGGCATAATGCCTTATCTGCAGATATGCAAAAAAGTCTTTATTTCGCAGAGTGAATTCACTCTTTAGCTCTTCAAAGGACTTAACACACTTTCTGTCCTGATCAATTAAATATATAACCCTATCTAAACCAATGTTATGCCAGCTATTAAAGACCAAAGAATCTAGGCCTGGTTGGATATTAGGGTTTCTAATCAGGGGAAGGTATTTTGATGCTATACAATTTATTGAAAGAGATTTAGTTAACTTATACCACGCTTTAAGAGGATTCGTAATGAATTTAAGTTCTTTAATACCTGTTAGAAGGTCTCTTAGCTCAGAGTGCGCCAAAGCTACTGGTGAGAATGGTTCACATATATTTAATTCAAGTTCATTGTTTAAAACATAGTTCTTAGAAAAAATCCAGTCTGCTACTATGCGAGCTAGGAAACATAAATTATAAGATCTTAAATTTGGTAATGCTAGGCCTCCCAGCTCTCTTGGCGCAACCAGTTTAGAAAAGGCTATCTTAGATCGTTTCCCCTGCCAAATAAATTGCCTAATTGAGGAGTTCATTGACCGAACATCTTTTTCAAATAAGATTACTGGGACATTCTGGAGAAGGTAAAGCAGCTTTGGAAGGAGAACCATCTTAAATAAGGCTGACCGACCAGATATTGATAGTGGTAGATTTTGCCAGGCTTTAAGCCTTTCTTTTAGGTGTGCAAGCATTGGTGTTACATTTACTTTATATAGGTCTCTCAAATCGATTGGGATATGGATTCCTAAGTATTTAAAAGATTCTGTTACCACTCTAAAGGGTAAATCTAAATTGCTTCTAGTACTTTTCCTTTTCCTAAGCCAGAAAAACTCGGATTTTGAAGCATTTACTTTATACCCTGAAAATGCACCAAAGTGATCGGTAATTCGCAGGAGCTTTGGAATATTCAGATCAGTATTGGACAAGTAAACAAGTAAGTCGTCTGCATATAATCCAATTTTCATTTCATGATTTCGGATTTTTATAACCTCCAGAGAGCTCCTTATCATGATTGCCAGAGGTTCTATGGGTACATCAAAAAGGAGCATCAAAAAGGAGCGGGAAGAGAGGACATCCCTGCCGTGTACCTCTATTTAATGCAATTGGAGAAGAAATGTCATTATTAATAATCAAGCTTGTAAAAGATTGGTTATATAAATTCTCTACGAACTTAGGGAGATTGCTCTTGATCCCGAACTTTGTTAGAGAGGTAATTATATGCTTATGAGTTACTAGGTCAAAGGCTTTTTCTGCATCAATTGACAAAATGGCCAAATCCGGGAAGTCCTCTCCCCCCGCCTCCCGTGCAGGCAGCCTCTGGATATATTCCATAGTAACAAGTAGTTCCCTAATTTTTGCTGTAGAATTGTGATTATTAAGGAAGCCAGCTTGGTCCGGATGGATTACTTTTGATAGAATAGTCTGAAGCCTGGTTGCTAGAATTGAAGTGAGGATTTTGTAGTCCGAGTAAGAAAATACAATTTTAAACAACTTTTCAATTTAGTTCTATTATCTAATTTGCTTCATTCTTTAGATATCCCTTGTTGAAGAAATAGCAATGCACATGGGTGAGCCAATCACATGAGGTCTCTATGTGCAGCCACCAATCAGCAGCTACTGAGCCTATCTAGATATGCATTTCAAAAGAGGATATCAAGATAATGAAGCAAATTAGACAATTAAAGTAAAATGTAAAGTTGTTTAAAATCCCATGCTTTTTCTAGATCATGAAGGAAAAAATTTGGGTTTCATGTCCCTTTAAACTAATTACACCTAATCTAATAGCCCTATCAAAATAAAAAAAGCCCCCCAAAATAAAAAAAAAAACCCTAGCCTAAACTAAACTGCCAATAGCCCTTAAAGGGGCCTTTTGCTGGGCATTGCTCCAAAGAAATCAGCTCTTTTAACTGTAAAAAAAAATACAAACACCCCCCAACAGTAAAACCCACCACCCACACAACCAACCCCCAAATAAAATACTAACTAAAAAAAACTAAGCCCCCATTGCCCTGAAAAGGGCATTTGGATGGGCATTGCCCTTAAAAGGACATTTAGCTCTTTTTCAATTGCCCAAACCCTAATCTAAAACTAAAACCCACCCAATAAACCCTTAAATAATCCTAACACTAACCCCCGAAGATCTAATTACAGTTTTGAAAACTGGACATCCATCCTCAATGAATCCGGGAGAAGTCCTCAGCGAAGCGGCAAGAAGTCCTCAACGAAGCCGGGAGAAGTCTTCATCCAAGCTGGCAGAAGTGGTCCTCCAGACGGGCAGAAGTCTTCATCCAGACAGCATCTTCTATCTTTATCCATCCAGCGCGGAGGGGGTTCATCTTCAAGACATCCGGCGTAGAGCATCCTCTTCAAATGAAGTCTTCATCCCGAATGAATGTTCCTTTAAGTGACGTCATCCAAGATGGCGTCCCTTGAATTCCGATTGGCTGATAGAATTCTATCAGCCAATCAGAATTAAAGGTGACAAAATCCTATTGGCTGATGCAAGATCGAGCTTCAATCCTATTGGCTGATCCAATCAGCCAATAGGATTGAGATTGCATTCTATTGGCTGTTCCAATCAGCCAATAGAATGTGAGCTCAATCCTATTGCAATACCCATCCAAATGCCCTTTTCAGGGCAATGGGGAGCTTAGGTTTTTTTAGTTAGGATTTTATTTGGGGGGTTGGTTGTGTGGTTGGTGGGTGGTGTAATTTAGTGGGGGTTTTTTGTAATTTAGGTAATTGTATTTAATTTAGGTAATTTATTTAATTGTAGTGTAAGGTTAGGTGTTAGTGTATTTATTTTAGGTAGTTAAAACTTGCCTGTAAAATAAAAATAAACCCTAAGCTAGATACAATGTAACTATTAGTTATATTGTAGCTAGCTTAGGGTTTATTTTACAGGTAAGTATTTAGTTTTAAATAGGAATTATTTAGGTAATGATAGGAATTTTTATTTAGATTTATTTTAATTATATTTAATTTAGGGGGTGTTAGGGTTAGGGTTAGACTTAGGTTTAGGGGTTTATAACTTTAGTATAGTGGCGGCGACATTGGGGGCGGCTGATTAGGTTTTAATAACTGTAATGTAGGTTGCAGCGATGTTAGGGACAGCAGATTAGGGGTTAATAATATTTAACTAGTGTTTGCGATGCGGGGGTGCGGCGGTTTAGGGGTTAATATGTTTATTATAGTGGCGGCGATGTCGGGAGCGGGAGCTTAGTGTTTAATAATTTTATTTTAGTGTTTGCTATGCGGGAGGGCCTCGGTTTAGGGGTAAATAGGTAGTTTATGGGTGTTAGTGTACTTTTTAGCACTTTAGTTATGAGTTTTATGATACAGCTTTGTAGCGTAAAACTCATAACTACTGACTTTAGATTGCGTTATAAATCTTGCAGGATAGGCTGCACCGCTCACTTTTTGACCTCCCAGATAAAGCTTGTAATATCGGCGCTATGGAAGTCCCATTGAAAAAAAGACTTTACACAAATTGCGTAAGTTAATTTGCGTTAAGGCAAAAAAGGTGTGCGGTGCCCATAAACCTGCAAGACTTGTAATACCAAAGGTAGTGAAAATGCAGTGTTATGAGCCTTAACGCTGCTTTTTCACTCATACCACAAAACTCAGAATCTAGCCAATTGCATTTTGTATAAGATGTAAGGAAATGTGTTTTATAGAAATCTGTGCATTAATATCATAGACACTAATGTCAAGTAACCCATCTATAACCAAACTGTAACACATCAAATTGCATTTGTTTATCCATCACTAAAGAAGTCACAAAAAATACCACATCCAAAGTAAAACATGATTAAATAAATTTGAAATGTAGGTGAAGTCTCTGATTTTTTTTTATATGTTTTAATTAACCCTTTACAGGGAGTGCAGAATTATTAGGCAAATGAGTATTTTGACCACATCATCCTCTTTATGCATGTTGTCTTACTCCAAGCTGTATAGGCTCGAAAGCCTACTACAAATTCAGCATATTAGGTGATGTGCATCTCTGTAATGAGAAGGGGTGTGGTCTAATGACATCAACACCCTATATCAGGTGTGCATAATTATTAGGCAACTTCCTTTCCTTTGGCAAAATGGGTCAAAAGAAGGACTTGACAGGCTCAGAAAAGTCAAAAATAGTGAGATATCTTGCAGAGGGATGCAGCACTCTTAAAATTGCAAAGCTTCTGAAGCGTGATCATCGAACAATCAAGTGTTTCATTCAAAATAGTCAACAGGGTCGCAAGAAGCGTGTGGAAAAACCAAGGCGCAAAATAACTGCCCATGAACTGAGAAAAGTCAAGTGTGCAGCTGCCAAGATGCCACTTGCCACCAGTTTGGCCATATTTCAGAGCTGCAACATCACTGGAGTGCCCAAAAGCACAAGGTGTGCAATACTCAGAGACATGGCCAAGGTAAGAAAGGCTGAAAGACGACCACCACTGAACAAGACACACAAGCTGAAACGTCAAGACTGGGCCAAGAAATATCTCAAGACTGATTTTTCTAAGGTTTTATGGACTGATGAAATGAGAGTGAGTCTTGATGGGCCAGATGGATGGGCCCGTGGCTGGATTGGTAAAGGGCAGAGAGCTCCAGTCCGACTCAGACGCCAGCAAGGTGGAGGTGGAGTACTAGTTTGGGCTGGTATCATCAAAGATGAGCTTGTGGGGCCTTTTTGGGTTGAGGATGGAGTCAAGCTCAACTCCCAGTCCTACTGCCAGTTTCTGGAAGACACCTTCTTCAAGCAGTGGTACAGGAAGTCTGTATCCTTCAAGATAAAAATTCTGCATCCTTCAAGAAAAACATGATTTTCATGCAGGACAATGCTCCATCACACGCGTCCAAGTACTCCACAGCGTGGCTGGCAAGAAAGGCTATAAAAGAAGAAAATCTAATGGCATGGCCTCCTTGTTCACCTGATCTGAACCCCATTGAGAACCTGTGGTCCATCATCAAATGTGAGATTTACAAGGAGGGAAAACAGTACACCTCTCTGAACAGTGTCTGGGAGGCTGTGGTTGCTGCTGCACGCAATGTTGATGGTGAACAGATCAAAACACTGACAGAATCCATGGATGGCAGGCTTTTGAGTGTCCTTGCAAAGAAAGGTGGCTATATTGGTCACTGATTTGTTTTTTTTTGTTTTTTTTGAATGTCAGAAATGTATATTTATGAATGTTGAGATGTTATATTGGTTTCACTGGTAAAAATAAATAATTGAAATGGGTATATATTTGTTTTTTGTTAAGTTGCCTAATAATTATGCACAGTAATAGTCACCTGCACACACAGATATCCCCCTAAAATAGCTAAAACTAAAAACAAACTAAAAACTACTTCCAAAAATATTCAGCTTTGATATTAATGAGTTTTTTGGGTTCATTGAGAACATGGTTGTTGTTCAATAATAAAATTAATCCTCAAAAATACAACTTGCCTAATAATTCTGCACTCCCTGTAGATTCCAGAGAGAAAAAGCAATGTAGGGATTGATGAAAACATACAAAAGGTGTATTTTAATTTATATGCAATGCCACAACTTGTCAACAGGTTGTGACATTATCATGTATATGGGCCTGATGATCTAAGACTTGTTGTCAAGGATAGAAATCTTGCAAAATCTATTTTTTTTATTTTTTTAAGCAATGTTTTGCAATGCATGTATTTCTCTCTCATATCTCGAGTCTTGTATAGCAAGATAGACAGTTCTTTAGCTAGAATTTACTTTTTATATTTGTTACAGGGGTCTTGCAGTACTGACAAGATTTCTTAGATAATTTTGCCAGAGCAGAGAGCTGTAGATCATCATGCTTTATGTGTGACAATGTCAAATGATCACCATGGCAATATAATTAATCTTATACATACGCATATAAAACAAAATGATCCACTTTAAACACAATACATAGATGGACACAAGTTCCCTTGTTTAAAAGTAGAAATGCTTTTTCTATTTTTCCAGCTTCCAAGTGATTATCATAACATTTGAAAATATATCACATTATTCATCTTTTTTCATGGTTCTAATAACTTTAAAAAGGCCCTAACCCTTAGAAATTGGCCATTCAAACTCTGATCTGAAAGATAGCCCCTACATATAAAGAGTTATGCTCCATAAGGATGTCATGTGATCATGATAGCAGTAATAATCATCTGGCATCAATCACTAGCCAGATTTGTTATATTGTTTATAAATACAAATTTATGGATTAAGTGGGAGAACTTGTACAATTGGTGGCTGACTAAATACTTTTTTTCCCCACTATATATATATATATATATATATATATATATATATATATATATATATATATATATATATTGTGTGGCCCTGTTTATTTCACCTGTTTTCTACATAAAATACACGAAAAGTCAAAATACCTAAAATGATAAAGTTTGATTTAAATATTTTTTATTTATTTTTTTTCAGATTTTATTATTCCAAAAAATAAAACTGTACATTTGCGATATATTACAAAACATTTAAGTCAGTTTACATGTACTTTGGTTACCTTACATAAAATATTGAATTACAACAGAACATAGTAATATAATCAAAATCAACGTGTTACTTGACCATTAATCTCAACCTACTAAATTTTATGACAATCTGATAAAGTATAATAATTATAGAAATATAAAAAGGACTGTGCGCTAGTCTAATAAACCAAACTCCTCTCTAGTCCCAATAACCCTCGGACTGGGATAGATAGAAATACAAAAGAGACAGAAAATACAGAGTACAGCTCAGATCATGGTATGATCAGAAAAATAATCAAAAAACACTGGCACCTCCTGAAAGCATAACCCATTATAGGAGAAAATCTAGCACCAGTCCCCAAACTTATTTTTAGAAAGGCAAACATTTTAAGGTCTCTTCTAGCACCTAGTGATGCGAGAAAGAAAATGAAAAAGCAAGAAAAAATTGACCAAGATCTTTTTGGAAAAAAAAGTGTCTGGCTACTACCCGTTACTCTTGCAAAGCATGCCAGCATAGCAAATAAAAAAGAACTTTAAAAATACCACCAACAGGGGAAGAATCCATTATTAAAGACCTAATCAGATGCTCGAGTAAAGGTGTTATTTATGCATTACAATGCACATGTAATTTAATCTATTTGGGTGAAACTAAGAGAAAGCTTAGAGATAGAATCAGAGAACATCTCCTGAGTATAAAAAAGAACAAGGATGATACACAACTTTATAAACACTTTAAAGAAATCCATGGAGGCAGAACTTGTGAACTGAAATACTGGGGTCTCTGTATTGTGAATCCACATTGGAGAGGGGGCAATGTAGAGAAAAGGTTACTCCTAAAAGGGGCTGAACTCATCTATAAATTCACACACAATACAGACAATTTGTACCCCAAAGGACTAAACTCAGAGATTGATATATCCCCTTTCCTTTTAGATTAGCGCCTAAGCATAATATTTAAATCACACTCTATATACATTCTGTATACATATAGCCCTAATATAATAATTCCATCTTAAGAAAGTAAGGGCTTCTATTCTTCCTTATCCATGGTTATCAATTTTGAGTGTATTTATTATTGTATCTTTTTGCTTCTGTAACTTGTTTAATTTGATACTTTTTGATCTTTTCCTCTATATATGCACTATTTTGTTATAATATGTATTAATCAGCCTGAAGATGCATTCTTTATAATCTATACACAAACGTATGAGTAATTACAGATACCACCTTTAAAGAAAAAAAAGGGGGATTTAACGGCTTTACCAATCAGATACACCTGGATGGTATAAAAAGGTGTACAAGACTGCTGGAAATCATCTTGAAAAATCCCTCATGCAGGACTATCTTGAAGCAGTGAAGGACATCTAGATGTGAATTTCCTGCAATTATTTTATCCTGGTACTAACTTCTTTTCGTGAGACCCATGAAAGCAAAGACACTTTGTATCTGCCATCCTGAGTGCTGTTTGCATTAAGGTTGCATTAAGAACCGAGGGTCACATTACCTTACAACACCTGTGAAATCTAATTCTAAACAAAAGATAAAGATACCTTATATTTGCCATCCTGCATGCTATTTGCATTAAGAGCGGATGATCGCATAAAGAGAGGAGGGTCGCATCATTCTATTTCTACTACCCTGAGGACGGCTCTGACTTGGGCGAAAAAGTTCAACCTCTGACCCCAGAGATCTATGATGAATGTAGAAGACATATGATAATGACATTCACAGAGGAGATTCATACGCTAAGAGAGGCGGGTAATCACCAACATATTACCAACATTTTAAGGTACTGTGATACAATCTGTGGCTGGAGTATGAACCATCTCTATCCTTTATGACTTTGAAAGCCTAACCGCTCACATTTTTGAGGTTCACCTGGTTACAACAATTAGTGTGTTAGACCGGTCTATTTTTCACACAAAACCTGACTGTATATTGACACCTCTTTGGTGCCAGTTTTAACGGATCTGGATATTGGGGCAAATTATTCCCCACTTAATATATCAGTGAGAGTACTACGTTGCACATAATTGCTGTAGATTACTTACCACAATTTAATATTGTCTTATATTACTGTTAGATCGGAGACATCTGATTTTAGATTTATTTTATATTTTATGACAAATTATTTGAAATAAATTGTTAGTGATTTTATTCTATTGTCTATATTTGGGCTATTTTTCTGAAATGTAATATCTATTTAATATTTATTTACCTTTAGCTATTGTAGTGCTCCCACTTACTTTCTGTTTCTAAAGTATAATAATTATCTATTCCAATTATCGTCCTTTCAAATGCATTTGTATAATGAAAGGGTAATCTGTGTTATTAACTGTTATACCCCTACTTAAACACAATAAGATAATAAAAAGCTACTCAAGACACTCCTTTATACTATTCTCAAATATGCTAGAAGGGGGATGGTATAGCAGAAGCTAATTATATTTATTCCTCAGGTAGGTTTCCCTTATTTCTTTCATTTGTATATATAGACCTAAACAGAGTGTTTAATTTAGGAGTATTCCTCTAAAATATTTGATGGTTAAATTCATTTATCCAATGAACCAATGTAGGGTTAGTGGTAGTCTTCCAATTTCTGGCAATAATAATTTTCAAACTATTGCTCACTATATTTGGCAGTTTGATCTGTATTGCAGTAAACTTCTTTGGGGCTTTAATAAAAATCATATACATGGATCTAGGGGTATAGGCTTTTCTATCAATTTTGATGTTTCTAGCAATTTTATTCCAAATTGGAGCAGTCTCGGAGCATTACCACCAAATGTGGGCCATATTGCCAGGTGAACTGTTACACCTCCAACATTGCTCCGAGTGGTGTTTAAAGATCTTCCTGCATCGTGATGGTGTTAAGTACCATCTGTGCAGAATTTTCAGATTTAACTCAAGGTATTTTACAGATACTGAAGACTTTTTCATGTCTTGATATATTTTAGATTCTTCAGAATATATAATATCTATATGCAGCACTACATTACACCTTTCTATGTAATGTGGAATGAGGCCTATTAAAGTTTGTTTTAACAGTGAATAAAGTATAGATAAGGTTTGCCTCACAGGGTAAGAATTATGACACAGACTTTAAAATGTGGTCAGTGGTCTCAGAAATTCTGTTTCTGTGGGTAAGAGGTTATATACTTATTTTGTAAAGGGTTTTCATCCCCCATATGTGTCACAAATAATATCCTTTCAGAGTTTGTAATGAGTGTATGTGAGGTAGTCATACCTAGTGTAAATTCAATATTTTTCATTAATGTTGTTAGTGGTGATAATTTTGATGAAATGTTAGGGAAATCTATTAGTATTTTCTCCCATATTAAAAAAGTCTCTCGTATAAGATGTGTAGTATTTTTTATTTGATTAGGTTTGTCTTTTGGGGTCCAACATTGTGTTCCTATATGAATTAATTGATTTAAAGATTATATAAACAAATTAGACAAACATTTTAATAGGAGGTCTGTCTCAGCAGTGGGCTGAGTATGCTGTCTTAGATCAATTTAACTTTTGTAAACATAAAATCATATATATTCCTATACCAAAATCTATTTTATTTAGGGTGCTATATTCAGAAATTCAGAAATAAAAAACTGCATGATAAAGCCTTGAAATATGAGATCTTTTTAAAATGAATACATTATAACTTAAACAAAAATGCACCCCTCTACAACAGTCAGACATCAGCTTGGGACTGGATAAAAGCTGATATTATACAAATTTTAGGTTTGTGGGTGTGCATGTATAAGGAATGGCTCAGTGGGGAGGGGACTTTTAATGTAAGGTAAGTGTGTGTTTTTTTTTTACTTTAAAAACTCTTTGCTTTCAGCTTTGTTTTCATATTGCTTATAATATCCCTTTAAAACCTCATCAAGAACTGAATCAATTTACTATTGTAATGATAGGAAATCAAAAATAAACTGCTAGGTTTCTTGTCAATGTATTAAACTGTGCAATAGTTAAAAGGACACTGAATCCAATTTTTTTCTTTCATGATTCAGATAGAGCATGTCATTTTAAGCAACTTTCTAATTTACTCCTGTTATCAATTTGTCTTCATTAGCTTGCTATCTTTATTTGAAAAGCAATAATGTAAGTTTAGAAGCAGGCCCATTTTTTGTTCACAACCTGAGTTGCCCTTGCTGATTGGACAGCACCAATAAACAAGTAATGTCCATGGTGCTGAACCACAAATTGGCTGGCTCTTTAGTTTAGATGCCTTTTTTCAAATAAAGAAAGCAAGAGAACGAAGAAAAATTGATAATAGGAGTAAATTAGAAAGTTGCTTAAATTTGCATGCTCTATCTGAAACATTTAAAAAAAAAATTGGGTTTAGTGTCCCTTTAATTTCAAAAACAGGATTTAACCTTGATTTACCAAGTGAACAAGACCTTTGTGTTTGCAAGGTATATAATATGCATTATACAATAAACAATACATTTAACAAATTGATAAATTGCAATTTATTCACCTCTTCTTTATCAGAACCACTTGTGTCTGGGATATATTTTTAAGCACTACTTTGCTCTTTCAAGTGGGCTAGAAGTAATAAAATGAGTAGATATATAAACTTAGAGTGATCTGAAAGATGTACAGGGTCTCTCACCTTTAAAAAAAGCTGTTGCTTGTTTCTCTGTGTTAAACAGAGGCTAAGATTTTGACCTCATCCCCTCAGCTAAAACCACCTTTTTTTTTCTTTTCTTTTTTATAATAATCTTATTTTGCAATTTTTATGGTGAATACTTGCAACTTAGGGGATATTCATTTAAAATTGGAGACTCCTGTCTGTGGTGTGAAAATTGAAGACATGCTACAGAAGAAGTCCACCCATCAATACAACACATAACAAGGAAGTGTTTCTATTTTAAGGAATTTTCTTATTGCATGTGATGTCATTATGCACTACATGATGATGTCATAGTCATCTGTCTGTGTGTCATTTGTCTAACTTACTGGATGGATGTACATCACAATGAGTTGGACAGATGTTGTGAAACATTAATGCTTCTAGTGGGTGAGTCTTTACTTTTTAAGATACAAGTTTATTCCAGAAAGAAAGCATATTACCTTGTAAGACATATGCTTCTAATTTTTCAGTTCTGAAGTTTAGAAACAGAAAGCCTGTTCAAGTTAATATTATTATTTTTATCTCCTTTTTAAAGACACACCAGGAACACCAAAGTCTTTTTTGCTGGGGGTAATGATTTCAGCTACTGTATATTTCCCCTGAGGCTAGTTTGCATGAGAGAGCAGAGGCTGCAAGGCAATATCAGCGTCAAACACATACTTTATCATTTACCATTGTTGTAATCTCTTGTTATCTCCCTACTTGTGCTATCACAGCATTTTTATAGGAAATATTCGGAAACCAGCCACTTAAGTGGATGACACAGCCATAAAACTGATAAAAATGAAACAAAATAAATGCAATTATTTTAAAAATAAAAAACAATGAAAACTGTGTCAAAGAATGACTCACAGTTTGTTTCTTAGAATTTACTTTTCTTTAAAAAAAAATTGTGCTGCAGTAAAGGACTATAGCCGTGCTTTCTAAACTGTGTGTCGTGACACATTAGTGTGTCGGCAGCAGGCTGTAGGTGTGTCCCTGTTTCAGCACAAATTGTTTTGAATTTAATTTTTGTAAAAAAATGTTTTGGTTTCCGACTTTCCACCTGTCTGCTACGCATATCACATGATTGATACCTAGTGGGTCACAGATCATCTTAACCTATTGGCGCAGCACGGTAGGAACTGAAACTATTCCCATTGGTGGCTTTGGCGGCACATTGGCTCCTGACTGCACGTGTAGTCTCCTTAATCAGCTTGTGACTGCACGTGTAGTCTCCTTAATCAGCTTGTGACTGCATGTGTAGTCTCCTTAATCAGCTTGTGACTGCATGTGTAGTCAGTGAGTGGGACAGTGCAGGCAGTAGTCAATTGGACTCACCGAGCTCTGAGGACGGCAGCTTAAGTGCTGAGATGAAGTCAGAAGTCAAAGGGGCTTTTTTTTGCAACTAGTTCCCAGTAGTGCATTGCTGCTACTGCTCTTGATATATGGATAGGAAGTGGAAGCTTAAAAATGTGTTCATCCCATCAAAATCATACATCCCATTAAAATAGTAAGTAGCTATTGGTGTTATTAAACTTTTAATTCTTGCACATACATAATGTTACTTGTAAATACATTGTTATTATATCATTTATGTATGTGTCCGTATCTCTTAAAACAAGTTAGTTAAACCTCCTTTTTGCTAGTACAACTGAATTACTGTGTCGCGAAATGATGTAGGTCTAAAAAGTGTGTCCCTAACATGAAAAGTTTGGAAAGCTCTGGACTATAGATTGTGGCTTATCATTAGGCATTCAAAGAAAGAAAACACGCAATCAAGATATATTTAAAAAGAAACGGTGTTTAAAAATTCATTTTTTTTATTTATTAATTTACAAGGCACACATTTAGAAAGCAGGATGTGCATCAAAGTGAACATGATACAGCTTTGTAATTTTATCCACACATCAGTTTAAAATGTATGTTCAGAATTCTCAGCTTTGATTCATGGTGAGTAACAAATATATAGCTGCTTGTATGATGAAAATGATGGGTTAATACTGAAGGATTATCTCATGAAGATCCTTTTCATCTGTTGATTTAGAAACAAAATAGACAAGACTTTTCATAATCCCAATGTCTGCAAACTAACACGGATATACTTCTTTCAGGTAAAAGGAATTGTGTCTGTGTGCCTAGCATTTCCTTAGAAGTATAGGCTTTGCAGCTAGACATAGACTGTATAGTCATTTGTACATTGTGAGCTGCAGCAGTGACAAATAATTTCCATGGAATGGTTATAACTGTATGTGCTTTGTCTGGTAGTGTTTTGGCTCTAGGAACTAATTGTAAATGTCCATGAAAAGAGCTGTATAAAAGACACCTTTGAAGGTGGTGAACAAGTAGATATGAAAGTTACTTTCTGATGTGTTTACAAATTTACTGCTACTCATGAAGAGCCTTACTGGAACTGTTTTCTGAGCATTGATGACTTCTCAGTTAGGGCAGCTGAGGCTTTGCCTCACCAAAAATGCCCTATTTAAAAAAAAAACGAAGTACATCAATAATATTTTTAATGAAAATAGGTTAAGAAAAAACTTTGATGTTATTGAGTAAAATAAAAAAGTGAGGTTGGTGGAAGCCATTTAAAGGGATTGAGGGTGCAGCAAGACAGGCTTCCTGATGAGGGCAGGCTTGAAGAAATGTCTTTCTCATTTGATTTTGATTCACAGGAGACACAGTAGTGTCTTGAGCAGACTACAAAGCCACACACACTGCTGCTTAAAATTGTGTGTATTACAAGTTGAAAGTAAACGCGATCGAATGAGCACAATCGTGATTTACGCTAGAATCATTACCACGACTTCAGGGCTCTGGTTAACTGTTTGGCAAAACATAAAAGTGTCCCAAAACACATCAAAAGTACATTAAAAAGTACACTAACACTTATAATAACACCATCTAATAAATATTATAACAAAAAAATATTGCACACAAAAGTTATAGGGGCTCAAAGATAGGTGGTCTAAGGTGTTAGAAAAATAAAGGTAGACAAAGGGTTTTAACATTGAGACACATACATACACATCTCTAAATATGTATGTATATATATATATATATATATATATATATAAAAATATATATATGTGTGTGTGTGTACATATGTATTTATGTATGTATATGTGTTTATATGTATTTACAGACATATATACACATATAAACATATATATAAGTGCATTGGAGCCCTTTGTCATTAAGTAGCTGAAAACATGTAAAAGCATGTTAATCCAATATTCATTTTTAATAAAGGCTTTTACTATGTATTTACTGTAAATATTTCACATTCCAATGTTCTGAACATAGCAGAATATGTTCTATGTATTTGTTCATAGATATTCCTATATTTATCTGTATATATCTATATATATATATATATATATATATATATATAAGTAACAAGAGCAAATTGCAGCAGACGAGTAAGTTAAAAGTTCCAAATTTTATTTCATAGTTTTAAAATATATCCACAACATCCATGGAGACAATGAGCAAACACAGTCACTTGTGCAAAACAGCTGACATGTTTCGACCCTCAGGTCGTAATCATAGCTGTTTAAAGAAACACCTGACAACCTATTTAAGGGAGTAGGTTACATCTCATTGGTTAAAATGTAATGGATTAATTAAAAATTCAACAAGGTGTGTCAATAGGTAATTTCAATACCTGCTCATACAATTTAAATATATATATATATATATATATATATATATATATATATATATATATATATATATATAATTTTAGCAAAATATCATCAGGTATACAAAATATAGAAGTATGTATTTATGAATTAATAGAACATATTCTGTTATATAAAGAACATGGGAATATAAAAAATGTTGGGTTAACGCAAATGAGAATATGTGAATAGGTTTGCGCGAGAGTAAGTTCTAACTTTGGCTTTTAGTGCTCATCGAGTTAGTGCGTGAGCAAAAACAGTTTACTTACAACTCATAATACGTGCGCAACCTGATGAACGCATACAATTTTAATTCTAATGTTATTAACGCTCAAGCGAGAGGGTAAATTTGTGCTCCCCTCATAAACTAGCCCTGTTTTAATTAAATTAATTACAGATTAAAATTATTATTAATTTCCTATTCATTGCATATTTTATAGCATTCTAATGAGAAACTGTTAAAAGAAGGGCTGATTAAATAGTAGTGATATTTAATGAGAAAATCTAATTACCTTAATATGCATAGCTTAAAAGGAGAGAAGGGAATAAGGTGGTATAATAGAACCCAAGTATTCTAAGGAATTTTATCAAGGTGAGAAAAAAAATGTTTAACAAAACTATCAATACCAGAAAAAGTAGGTAACAGATTCAAGAATACTTAATGCCTGATGATCAAAGATTCTCCTGCTTAGAGAGAAGGACATAACTCTCCAGCACTGCAAGATCTCTCTCATTTCTGTATCTGAAGGAGAGACAAGCCCAGTGTAATATATACCCTGCTTGATATGAGAGTTTTGTTATACTTTCTGCATTGTATTTTATATTATTTTACAATTCAGATTGAGTCTTTATTATTACATTTAATATCTGCACTTTCCATTTTGTATTTTAATAAATTTAGATTTAGATCCAGCAGTGATTTTAACAATTCTGGATATTTTTTGAAAGTTTCTGTGTTACTTTAACACATTTAGGATCATACTTTGTAAATGTCTGTGTATATTTTACAACATACATTTCAAATGGTATTTTCTCTATTGTAAATTAAAACACAGCTCCAGGAAGTGGGAGGGACAATGGAGTTCCCAGGGCTGCACAAGGGAGTTCCCAGAGTATGGGGCCTATCTATCAAGCTCTGAAAGGAGCTTGACGGCCCGTGTTTCTGGCGAGTCTTCAGACTCACCAGAAACAGCAGTTATGAAGCAGTGGTCACAAAGACTGCTGCTCCATAACCTGTCTGCCTGCTCTGAGCAGGCGGACAGACATCACCGGAAATCAACCCGATTGAGTACGATCAGGTTGATTGACACCCCCCTGCTGGTGGCTGATTGGCCGCGAGTCTGCAGGGGGCTGCGTTGCACCAGCAGCTCTTGTGAGCTGCTGGTGCAATGCTGAATTCGGAGAGCGTATTGCTCTCCGTATTCAGCGAGGTCTGGCGGACCTGATCCGCACTGTCAGATCAGGTCCACCAGACTTTGATAAATAGAGGCCTTAGTCTGAGGCTCTCTCACAGTTCTTGTGAAATGTTGTAAGCATTTTGAACAAGCTGATCTTACTGTATTATCTCATATCCAATATATTCAGCAGTGTATTTAGAATTGTGATTTTACAAATTATCATTGTGCTTTAAATGTTTCTGTGTAACCTAAACAAATTAAGATTATAATCTCTATATGCATTATAGACTCTGTATTTCTGAGGATCATTTACAAATTTCATTTCACTTTTTATCTTTTTCCTTATGAAACAATCATGACAGCTTCAGACTGGGGTGTTCCTTGTTTTTTTTGTGGAAATTTTCTCACCTCCTTCATTATGTTATACAACCATTTTAAAGAGAGCAGTGGGCGGTATTGCACAAGACAAGTATTGCGCAAGCTCAAATTTAGCAGAACAATGCTGCATTACAAGGCGATTGCAAGCTGAAAGGTTCTCTGTTTGATAACTTGACCATCTGCAGATTGATAAATTTCATTATTTCTAACTCAGATAGGCCACCAAAATTTTATTGCAATCAGGTGATCAACTCACTTCTCTAATCATATTTTTTTGTATTATTTATGCTGCATTTATGTCTTTAATTGTATTAATTTATATATATGTTTGCACTTTTTTGTTTGCAGCATCACAATGGGATAATTTAAATAAGGGTTACTTCTTTGAAAAAAGCTTGTACACAAGCTTGCCAAATGTAGTAATTTTATTTGGACCCTTTGGCATTAGCAGATGAGACTCTTTATTTGTATTACCCCTTTGTGTAAAATAACAGTTACCAAACTAAATTAAACTGATAACTCTAAGATACAATACAGGATAGCAGAATAATTCATGTAATAGGTTCCAGCCCTAAATATATATATATTTTTTTTTTCACTTTGAATGTATGTATTGGGTACTTGTAAAGCGTGGCTAATCACCCGTAAGGGTCTCAAGGCGCTGCTAATTTTATCAACCTTGGAAGGATGAATGGCAGAGTGGGCCTTGCCAGGGATCGAACCTGCAACCCTTGGGTTGCTACAGAGCTCAGCCAAAGTGCCTTAGCATGCTGAGCTATCTATACTTTTATGAACTGTGGCCTTCTGTCCCTAATAATTGCTCTCTATTCATACTTGCTTACAGAAAGTAATATAAAAAAATATTGTTTTACCTATTAATCCATTTATCACAGCAGCAAATCAGAAACAAACTAAAGTCTGTACTTATGCATTTCAGTTTTCTTCCTGTTTTTTTTTATTTATTTTTTTGCTGTCTGAGATGACAGGGCAACATGATGTGGCTCTTCACATACTTGCCTTTAATGCAGTTTGATGGAGCGAAAACTCAGGTATTCATGAATATATTTAGTATATTGTCCCTGCATCTGAACTGAAATATTTCTAGTGAAAAAAATTGCTAGATTAAATGAAAAATGAATGATTTTCAAGTGTCATTATTTGAGCTGTAACTAATGAACAAATTTAAAGGAATACAATGTTTTAAATCAGAAATATAATAAATAAGCAAATAAGTAAATAACTAAAACTTAAATTGGCATAAGAAAAGGTAGCAATGTTAAAGAGTTCCCAGCAGAACAAAGTGTTTCTTGCTTCATAATTAACTGTGTGATATAAACTTGCTACATGTTAGGGGACCACCAATATGTGAGAGCAGCATTTAAGCATGCTTAAACAATAAACGTTTCCAAAAGCTTTCCTTAGAGCTTCATTACTTTCTGTGGGCTAATTAATCAAATATACTCTAGTTTGGAGTGAAAATATAGTGCAGACTTCACAGTGGCTGAACTTGCGGATTTCTTTAAGAAAAAAGGTGGAACTTGGAAGTCCCAGAGAGATGAGAGATAACTTTCATAAAAAATAATGAGGCTTGCTGGGATACAGAATTTCAGAAATTAGCAGAACATATGAGACTGATATAAAGGCTCAACTTGCAGCAAATACAAATTAAATTAAAATGTTTTCACTACAATTTAACTTGTTTTTGCCTCTAGTTTAGTATATATTACTTTTCTGTTAGCTAAATATGTGCATTGTGAATTTTGAGCAAACTTTACCTGCATACAGTTGGTGAGATACTGTATGTCAGTAAGAATAGCTTGTATTGACTGCTTACATAATTTCACAAGAATTGTGAGAGAAAGTTGCAGACAAGCTCTGGTTACTACCCTATTAAGCCATTGTGCAAATTAAGCAAACTTTACCTGCATACAGTTGGAGAGATACTGTATGTCAGTCAGAATAGCTTGTATAGACTGCTTACATAATTTCACAAGAATTGTGAGAGAAAGTTGCAGACAAGCTCTGGTTACTGCCCTATTAATCCAAGGGAACTCCCCTGTCCCTCCCACTTTCAAAAGCAGTGTTTTATTTTACAATAGACTAAATATAAAGTGTAATGTAATTTGTTAATTTGTAAATTTCCAGATCTAAATCTAAATGCATTATCATACAAAAGTGAAAGTAAAAAGCTTAAAGGGACAGTTTACCCCCAAAAATCTCCCCTTTAATGTGTTCCCAATTATCAACTTTACCTCCTGGAGTGTATTAAATTGTTCACAAGTATTTCCTTTGCCCTTATATTGGCATTTGAAATAGTTTATTTAGCCTGTGGTATCCCCACCCATCCTGAAAGTTTTTGGCCTCAAGGCCAAGCTGTATTAGCAAAGCCAGTAGAACAAATTGCACCCCCAATGGGTTATAGAAGAGATAAGGTAATACAATGCTAATTTTCATTGTTCTCTCCAAGTATTGGTGATTGGTTTACGGACAGATATAAGATAAATAAGCAGGTATATGTACACAATGGTATAAAGTAATGAAATCTGATTATACCTACAAGCGCAACCCATTTTATTAGGTTGTGACTTCAAAACACAAAATCAGCTGATATACATATACACAAATAAGCCTTAAAAATCAAATTGCATGCATTTTATACTCAGCTGGTAAAAAAAAGTAATTGGAAACACATTAAGGGAAATAAATAATTTTATAGTGTACTGTCTCTTTAAATTTAAAAATACATACAGAAATGTAGGCAAGCCACTTGGAGAAGTACAATTTGCCTTTTTATAATATCACTAGGGATCTCGTAGTGCTGGAGGATCATTTTATAACATCTCATCTGCGCAAACAGGTTTATTTCATCAGGCCCCCAGTTACATAAGCCCCTTTTGAAGTTTGCACTATAATTTCTCTCCAAGCAGGATAATCTATTACCATCAGGCTCTGGGTGAAAAGAGCAATACCCACAGTGATGATGATATAAAAGGACACACTTCTTCATGTCTGGCAAGGAAATGTTGATTTATAAGGGAAAGGAACTATTATTTATAAAAAAAAGAAAGAACATCTTTAATATATTTCAAATGGTCCTTTTATAAATGAAACCAATCATGCTATAATCACCCTTTGTGTCTAATAGACTGATTACAGGGCCAAGCCTCTATTTTGGTTCCCAATAGAAAGAATTTGCTCATGAACTCTTTCCAGTTTTTTTCTTCTTGTGTTTGCCCAGTGATATATGTCTACTTTGAAATGTTATATAAATAAATAAAATGAAGTTTGTAGCGTTAAACACAAAGAAAAACAAATGGAATATTAATATTTAAACAGTTGGTGCAAAATCTTAAAAGTTTTAATAGACAGATCTATTGATCAATAAACAGATACATGAATAGATAGACAAACAAATGCCTTGGTAAACAGACAGAAGATCATGATGACTGACTGACAGACAGATAGATAGATAGATAGATAGATAGATAGATAGATAGATAGATAGATAGATAGATAGATAGATAGATAACCCAAATCAAGAAAACCATTTATCAGAATGTGTTTTGGAAAAGTTTGTTATAAGTCAGTTGTTATAATATTATCAATAATTCTTGACATTTATTCTAAAGTAAATTAGTTTTAGAATAAGTTGGTTGCTATTTTGTGCTCAATTTTTCACAGTTGAAGGTATTTTATTCATTACTGTCCAAGCAAACATCTCATAAAAAAAATCTTCCAGCCACTGTTTAATATGTAAAGCAGTTTCACAGAAGGGGATAAGTGATAACAGTTCTATTTCAATTAGTTGTGGATGACTGCATTGTTTTCATAGGACTTTGCATCAGGAAATTTTCCAATTGAAAATGCTCATATGTTTTGACTTCAATCACTAAAAGGAAAGGCGGTTAGAAATAAAATTTTCATTTTTTAGATTTATAAAATAAGAAAATAGTATTTAACTATTTGCTTTTTTTTTTAATTAAATGACTGGATAAAATTCTGTTTATTTATGAGTCTCAGAAAACTGTAATAAAAACTAACATTGTACAGTAGATTCAACAATAAACAATCCTATTTCAACATGAAAATCCTGAAATTGAATCACACATGTATATGTATGTATGTATTTATGTTGGTTTGTAAATATGTATGTGTGTGCCAGACACTCTCTTACAATCAAGATATGCTTTCTTCTCTAATATTTAAGAAAATCTTATAATATTGTAAACTGAGAGTTTAAAATGTCAGAAAATAAAAAAGTTAAGAATCCCCATAAAACCCATTTTTTTTTTTTTAATGGACAGGAAACCCCAAAAGTTTTATTTCATGATTCAGGTAGTGCATGCCATTAAACAACTTTACAATCAACTTCTATTATGTATTTATCTTCCTTTCCTTTATATCCTTCACTGAAAAGAGTACCTAGGTAGGCGCAGAGCATTTACAGCTAGCTGCTTATTGGTTGCGTCACATATTTACCTCTTGTTATTGGTTTACCCAATATGTTCAGCTAGCTCCCAATAGCACACATCTGCTGCTTCAACAAGGAAACAAAGAGAATGGTGTAAATTTGATAAAAGAAGTAAAATGGAAAAGTGTTTAAAATGGTATGCTTTATCTGAATTATGAAAGAATTATTTTTTTCTGTCCCTTTAGGGTAACTTGAGGCAAGTGGCATGTCAATAACATGCTTTACAGATCATGCCATTGACAATAAAATGTGCTCTAGATCATGTAAGACCAGAATCCTAGACTCCCTTGGAGACAGGTGTAATTCTATAAGGAAGGATGTAGGATCTGATTGGTTATACCATGAACCCACAGTTTGCATAAAAGAAAGGAAGTTGTCAGTCTGTAATGTAATGTGGCAATTAAATTATGGCTTTTAATATGTTCAGAGGGAAGTAGAAGTACAAATAGTTCCATTGTTGCAAATGCATTACAAATATTTTTGAGGTTTAATGCCCCTTTTAAACATAAAAATAACCCAATTGGAGACCATAATGGAATAGTAGTTAAAATGATAAAGACCCCTCTAGACAGATAATTTGATATTTTACTGGATCTTAGTTATAAATTAGAGATCAAATCTGAAATAACTGTAAAGATAAATAAAATATTAGCTTTAAAGATGACTCGATTAGATATCTTCCCAAACATACTTAAATTTGCTTTTAAAACAGTATATGCACTGCCACTGAAATAAACATAAAATTGAGTATCAACATACTGAGAATATTTGTGTCAGATTTTATTCCTGGCAACAAGCCGTAGTCACTTAGCAAATATAATGATGATATTCATATCCACAATGGTGAGCCATTATCTCTAAGGCCCCGTATGCTTATTTGATTTTTAAATGTGTTCTTCTCTTGCAAACAAGCTTATGAATATTGTATTGTATTAGTTTCTTAATGTCAGAAAGACTTTATTTTTAAACACAAATACTGTATCAGTATTTTTGCTATGTTAGTAAGGAAGCAATGTTATCTAAACCTAATAGTTCTCTTTATATTCTTAATGTAAGAACTTTGTATACAGTGAACAATGCATGAGCACTAGAAATTAAAATTGAGCTAACATTCGATAAAGTGTCACTATATTCTGTTTTATTTTCTACCTAACTCTTCAACATCAAAAATGTGTGGTATTGAACTTTTTATTGAGTTTTTGTCTGATTTACCATGCTTACAAACAGTCTTGTTCTAAGCCTACTGAGCTGTCATTTTTTGGGTATAACAAACATAGTATTCAAGCAATTTACACAGCTAACACTAGTATCTTAGCTGGGAGGTCACACAGGTGCCAAATTGTTGAAGCAGTAACTCAGAAATGCAGACAGATACTGCAGAGATGAGTAAAATAGATTCAATTGAAGAGACACATGACATCTGCAGATACAGATGCACATTTTTATTTTATTTAAAAAGTATAATTCCTAATATTTTAGTTCAAAATATATGCTTTTAACCCCTTAACAACCAATGATGGAATAATTCCATCATAGAACCAGTGAGCAAACTGAAACTGTGTCCTTAAAGGGACGCTGAACCCACATTTTTTCTTTCATGATTCAGATAGAACATGCCATTTTAAGCAACTTTCTAATTTACTCCTATTATCATTTTTTTTCTTTGTTCTCTTGCTATCTTTATTTGAAAAAAGGCAGCTAATCTATTTTTGGTTCAGAACAATGGACAGCACTTGTTTATTGGTGGATGAATTTATCCACCTATCAGCAAGAACAACCCAGGTTGTTCACCAAAAATGGGCCGGCATCTAAACTTACATTCTTGCATTTCAAATAAAGATATCAAGAGAATTAAAAAAAAAAAATTGATAATAGGAGTAAATTAGAAAGTTGCGTAAAATTGCTCTATCTGAATCACAAAAGAAAAAATGTGGGTTCAGTGTCCCTTTAAGGGGTTAAGCATATATTTTCTACTTTATGAAAGAGCAGCAGAAAAACATTTTAAAATAGTGTTGTATGAAAAAGGTTAAGAAAGAGCTATTTACATTTAATTAAAGTGGAACTTTCAGGAAGAATGTATTTGTGTAAAATTGATATCTACCCCAACAAACAAATTTAAAGTATGTCATATTTTGGGCTACTTTGCAAGTAGAGCGCAAAATTACAGTGCACCCTCAAACAGGCTAATTTGCCCATTTGCGGGAGCGTGCAATAAATAACCAGCCATTACAAGTGGCTGGTTATTGCTACTGCAAGCTCTCAGTAGCAATTAACACTCATAAAATTAACTAGAGGTCAGACCTCTGGTTAATTTTATAAATATGCCCCAAATGCTCCCAACATAATGTCTAGTGCATTTTATTAAATAATAAAGATTGCAGTATCTTTATTTTTTAATAAAATGACTGCACTAATACATTATTTTGGGACTTGAGTTGGTTGGAGTGGGGTGTTTGAAAAGAAAAAAAAAAAACAGCACTCAAAAGTTCCTTTACATTGCGGTCAATGGGTGTTTCCAGAAAATGTATATGTATATGCTTATATACATATATATTTATGTGTTAATATGTCTATATACACATATTAACACATAAATATATATGTATATAATAATATACATATATGTTTAATACTGCTGCCCATCACTATGCTACTTAACCCTTGCGCTGGGTGAGTTCTGATGCATTGCTGAAAACTTGTAATATCAGTGCACAATAATTATTATCGCGGTCTGGTATTACACAGTGGATCTCAAATATCGCTTTCATCAGTCATATTTAGCGATCCACTTGCAATCTGGCCCTTCTCTATTTCTCCATTGTACTCATCCAGTACTGAGCTTTTTTTTTGGTACAAACTGCTTGCCTGATGATATTTTAAACTAATATCTATATGTGTGATCCAGTCTTCTTTGCAATAAATAACAACTTGTGTTTGCTCTGTTTACTGTCAAGAGTTCTATATTTCTGCATTGCACCCAAATTATTTTTTTTACTGACACAAAGTCAATTTTAACTGTTTGACTTTTCACATGTTAAACCAATATCTATATTTGTGATGCAGTCCCAGTCTAATTAAAATAAACAACAAAAACATATTTATATTATATCTACATTGTGTAACCCAATAAACCGATATTAGGTATATACTATATAATATAAATGTGGAAAGGAAAAGAGAAAGACTGTGATTTAATTGTGTTTGCTATATTAAGTGTTAAAAGATATGTATTTCTGCATAGTACCCATCCAGTACTGAGCTTTCGTTTTTAAAGGTCATCATTTTTGTCATTCTTACCATCTGTATTGTAATCCCAAAAGAGCAATTGTGTTTGAATCTGTTAGGCTGCCCAGCATATAAAACTATAGCATCTGCATCCTCCTACATTTTAGATAGGGTAAATGTGTCAAACAAAAAAAGGCAGCCAATGTGAAAGGAGACAAAAATGTTTTATTATTGCTGATTACTTGGGTGTTGTAATCTGGGCCAATATATTTTAAAATAGGGGAACAAATCTTTTAAACTATGAGACATGTTAACAAATAAAGTATAGGCATCAGACTGTTTGTTCAAGAATATAAAAAAAAAGTCTTTAGAGTTTCTAAATATATTAATAAAATACTGACACAAAATGATAAGGAAATATTCCCTGCAAATATGTTTAAAAAAAATAGCTTTTTAGGAGCCTAAAACAAACTGAATTCAAGTGGCATGCTAATGATAGTGTGAGTCATGATAAGCAGTATTTCTGGGCCTTGCTAACATTAGCACAAGTCCAAGGTAAATCACATTTACCAGAGAAGGGTTAGAATGGCTGACATCATCCTAGCACATTGGTTTTCAAACCTGTCCTCAGAGCTCCCTAACAGGGCACAGTTTGATGATATCTGAACTGGAGCACAGGTGAAATAGTCAGCTGATTAGTAAACATGGTTATTTTACATCACGCTTGCTTTGACACACTTTGCACAGTACTACTGAACCCATTAACCTGGGACTGGTGTTTAATACATTGTGTGCTGGGTCAGTGAATGAGCCGTGGCTGCAGGAGTTAAGCCTCTTTGGTTCTGGTTCTGTGTAGAGGAATACTTTACAAATAGCGGAGACCCCTTACTATCTGGGGCATACACCTATAACAGACTTTCAGGGACTTGGACGTATTACATTTATCTGCTTATCTTACCTTGGACTGCTGGTGTTTTTTGTCCCCCTTGGGATGCCTTGGGGACATCTCTGCATATATTTTTTATTTCCTTATTTTTTTTCTGTATGAGTGATGTGTATGTGATGGTTTGGGCCCTTGCAAGCTTATGCTACATCCTTTTGTTTGATATGAACTAATGAATAAATAATAATTTTATCCTTGTGCTGGGAGTATTTATATTTATTGTTTAGTTTAGGGGTAGTGACAGTACCTCATCCCATGCACTGCAATATACTCTGCTTTATTATATTTATCTGTGCTGTCACAATTAAATTTGTATGGTTATTTTACCTGTTCTCATCCAAGGTAATCCATAAAACCTGGACTGTTATACAAGTGTGTGTGTGTGTGTGTGTGTTTGAGTGTCAGTGTTCCCTCTAAGGCCAGTTTTGTGAGTGGCCCAGCAGTGAAACAGTTAATAAGGGAACCACACCTTGCAGTCTGCATTGTGTAGTGTTTGCTAATTGCTCTAATTAACTGTTTCACTCACAAAACTGGCCTCAGAGGTAATACTTATGAGTCTATATAAATGTCTTATGTGTGTACATACTGTTTGTGTATTAGATTATATATATCTACATATGTGTTTGAGTATATATGTCTTTATATATATATTTAAGTGTTCATAGGTGTTACTATGTATATACACACATATATATATATATATATATAAATATATATATATATATATATATATATATATATATATATATACATACATACAAATGTAGGAAAAGTGGCACACACCAATAAAGCAGCTACCCGGTGCACTGCAAGATAAAGTATTGCATGAAGGTAATACTCCAAATACACACATGGCCTGCAGGCAACACAGGGCGTTCAATCAAAAAGCCTTTATTCCAATCCAAGGAAAAAAACAGCAGGGCTTTAACCCATAACGTTTCTGTCTACACTTAGACCTTTATCAAATGGAGCCCATGGATTGGATTGGAATAACGGCTTTTTGATTGAACTCCCTGTGTTGCCTGCT
Organism: Bombina bombina; assembly: GCF_027579735.1. Classification (NCBI taxonomy): domain Eukaryota; kingdom Metazoa; phylum Chordata; class Amphibia; order Anura; family Bombinatoridae; genus Bombina; species Bombina bombina. The sequence continues at coordinate 334,474,023 of NC_069501.1, read as the reverse complement.
GTTTTTCCGGATACCAGACACACTTAGGCCGTGTGTGTATTTGGAATATTACTTTTTATACAGGGAGTGCAAAATTATTAGGCAAGTTGTATTTTTGAGGATTAATTTTATTATTGAACAACAACCATGTTCTCAATGAACCCAAAAAACTCATTAATATCAAAGCTGAATAGTTTTGGAAGTAGTTTTTAGTTTGTTTTTAGTTTTAGCTATTTTAGGGGGATATCTGTGTGTGCAGGTGACTATTACTGTGCATAATTATTAGGCAACTTAACAAAAAACAAATATATACCCATTTCAATTATTTATTTTTACCAGTGAAACCAATATAACATCTCAACATTCACAAATATACATTTCTGACATTCAAAAACAAAACAAAAACAAATCAGTGACCAATATAGCCACCTTTCTTTGCAAGGACACTCAAAAGCCTGCCATCCATGGATTCTGTCAGTGTTTTGATCTGTTCACCATCAACATTGTGTGCAGCAGCAACCACAGCCTCCCAGACACTGTTCAGAGAGGTGTACTGTTTTCCCTCCTTGTAAATCTCACATTTGATGATGGACCACAGGTTCTCAATGGGGTTCAGATCAGGTGAACAAGGAGGCCATGTCATTAGATTTTCTTCTTTTATACCCTTTCTTGCCAGCCACGCTGTGGAGTACTTGGACGCGTGTGATGGAGCATTGTCCTGCATGAAAATCATGTTTTTCTTGAAGGATGCAGACTTCTTCCTGTACCACTGCTTGAAGAAGGTGTCTTCCAGAAACTGGCAGTAGGACTGGGAGTTGAGCTTGACTCCATCCTCAACCCGAAAAGGCCCCACAAGCTCATCTTTGATGATACCAGCCCAAACCAGTACTCCACCTCCACCTTGCTGGCGTCTGAGTCGGACTGGAGCTCTCTGCCCTTTACCAATCCAGCCACGGGCCCATCCATCTGGCCCATCAAGACTCACTCTCATTTCATCAGTCCATAAAACCTTAGAAAAATCAGTCTTGAGATATTTCTTGGCCCAGTCTTGACGTTTCAGCTTGTGTGTCTTGTTCAGTGGTGGTCATCTTTCAGCCTTTCTTACCTTGGCCATGTCTCTGAGTATTGCACACCTTGTGCTTTTGGGCACTCCAGTGATGTTGCAGCTCTGAAATATGGCCAAACTGGTGGCAAGTGGCATCTTGGCAGCTGCACGCTTGACTTTTCTCAGTTCATGGGCAGTTATTTTGCGCCTTGGTTTTTCCACATGCTTCTTGCGACCCTGTTGACTATTTTGAATGAAACGATTGATTGTTCGATGATCACGCTTCAGAAGCTTTGCAATTTTAAGAGTGCTGCATCCCTCTGCAAGATATCTCACTATTTTTTACTTTTCTGAGGAGCCTGTCAAGTCCTTCTTTTGACCCATTTTGCCAAAGGAAAGGAAGTTGCCTAATAATTATGCACACCTGATATAGGGTGTTGATGTCATTAGACCACACTCCTTCTCATTACAGAGATGCACATCACCTAATATGCTTAATTGGTAGTAGGCTTTCGAGCCTATACAGCTTGGAGTAAGACAACATGCATAAAGAGGATGATGTGGTCAAAATACTCATTTGCCTAATAATTCTGCACTCCCTGTATTTATACAATTTAAAATATGGTAATATTTACCTTTAAAACAAGAGTGCACGCTATAGAATACAAATATAAAAGTTATTACAACTATAACATATCTTTGGTTATTAGTAATTACTTATGATATTTGTTGTTTATTAATTCATATAAAAGTCACTTATCATATGGCCAGATGATCCGGTTATTGCAGCAGTGAAAAAATTGTTGTTTCCTTTTAGTAGGTCACATGTGATCCAATGGCCAGTAGTATGCATTCAATCTCTTAAATTCATATTGTAACGGATTTTGTAAGGCAATAAAGCAATCCAGTATAATCGATTTAGATGTTACTATTAAAAACTCACACTGGACACTGAACCAAAATTTTTTATTTCATGATTCAGATAGAGCATGCAATTTTAAGCAACTTTCTAATGTACTCCTATTATCAAATTGTCTTTATTATCTTGGTAACTTATTTGAAATGCAAGAATGTAAGTTTAGATGCCAGCCCATTTTTGGTGAACAACCTGGGTTGTTCTTGCTAATTGGTGGATAAATTCATCCACCAATAAAAAGTGCTGTCCAGAGTCTAAACCAAAAAAAAGCTTAGATGCCTTATTATTGGTCTAGGGCACTGTCTATAGGGAGAAGTTAGCGTGGTTATGATATCTGAGTTTTAATTTTCATCTTGTAATACACACACTTATCTGGCCACGCTAACATTTTATTTTGAGCTTAGTTAGCTCCCAAGTAAAAAAAAAAAAAAAATTAGCATGCTATTTGTAATTGTAATCATTGTGTTTGTTAAAATGTGAAACTGACATCTAAAAAGTTGTGCAAAAAGTCTAGATTTACTTTACAAAAACAGGCAACTGAAAGGTATTGAAAGTTAAATTTTTAAAAAGTTGTGGGAAATTTGTGCAGAATGGTTTTCTAAAAGACTAGAATAGGGTAGATTTGATAGAGCAGTTTAGTGCAATCATATTGTATGAAAAAAAACAATATGTCTTTCTCCACCTATCTTTTACAGCATTTTTCGACTATGCTTTCCTGCTATTAAAGGGTCACTATAGTCAAACTGAAACTTTAATATTATATTTAATTATATGCAAATAAAAAAAAAAAAGTTAAAAAAAAATCCAAATTACTTCTATGATCAAAATGTGTACAATCTTTTTATATGCACACTTTCAGAGGCACCAATTCCAACTGAGCATGTGCAATAGTGCATAATATATAGCTATTTGTACTGAATGCCTGGTATTTCAGGGAGTAAAGGAAAATCAAAGTAACTTGAAAATTTCAGCAAAACAATCTACTACTCATTTGAATTTAGACTGTATTATTGCATTTCGTTTTTATTAAGGATATGTTGAATATATAGTTGTGGTATGTGTCCCAATACCTGATATCTTGCAAAGTAAAAAAGAGCAGCAATAATTACAACCACAGTACAATTGTTTTACAAGTAAATGTTTGTAATTGTAATATATTTGCATGTGTGTTTTTATAGTGTAAAGTAGAACATAAGGAATCCCTGAAACCTTTCAGGGGGGTGGGGGTTGAGTTTTTTTTACCTATAAACCTTATTCAGACATGTGCAATTCCTAATGACTATTTAGCCCCTATGAAGTATCTTGTCTTGTAGCCAAATTGGACTATTTTAATGCTGATTATCTAGGTTTTTACCTTCATTGTTCTTTAATGGTTTTGCATTTTTTTGTGCATATGTTACATTTGAGTGTTTTATATAGATATTTTTTCTTTGCTTTGCTGTAATTTGTTTAAGCAATGTTTAAAAAAAGGGGGTTGTTTTTTGTGTGAATTCTCCCATTTTCAAGTTAGTTATATTTGTATCAGTAATCAGTTTTATTGAAGCTAGGCCAATTTGCTGAAACTCCTCCAGAGTGTCAATACACTTCCAGTCTTAAAGATGATTAGCCACAATGCACATAGGCTGCTCCTGATTGGCTCTGTGACCATGATCAGTGCTATACCAGTGGTGTATTAATGGTCTGGAGTTATAATTAAAAAAATACATAGAACTATTTTTAAAATAATGCTGCAAAAATAAAACAGTATAGCCCATTAGAGTATTAAATTATTGATTCAATATAGAATAATATGATATATCAGCGCTAAGATATACCTTAAGCTGTGAATCACAAAAGGGGTCTAACCAATCCCCTCAAAAGAAAAGATACTAAAAAGCGGTGTTAGTGATCACAGCGCCAAAAAGGCTAAAAGGTATATACACACAAACGTATAGGAGGACTAGATAGATTTTATAGATTTTATTAAATACAAAATGGTATAAAAACAATGCTGATTGAGATATTAATAAAAAAAGTAACAAAAAGTAATAAAAAACAATAAAAAGCAGTTTATCTGATTCTCTTCTAGGAGGTTGAAACAGACAGGTTAGCCGGCTAATGGAGGAAATTGTTACATTAACTCCGCTGGCAACAATGTTAAAAAATGATACTTACAAATACACTTAAAAATACAAGATAATACCTAAAAACAGCCGTACAATTAGACCCTTTCCCCAAAGGATAGGGTGGGCTAGGGTATAATGATCCTTACGTGGACACGGTAAGAAACTCACTACTGATTCAAACCTTTGAATAGTGGCAGCAACAGTTATTGGTGACACTAATTAAAAGGCTGTAGAGCTGATAAATAGAGTGCTAAAGATGGAGCACAGTATATGTCAGTAAAGCTATGGATCCATATCTATAAATTGGCCGCAGTAAAGATCCAGAAATGAGAGTGCTTGACATAAGCCGCACTCTATTTGGAATCTATGACACTGACCCCTTGTAGCAAGGGTAGCTGCGATACCAAAAAATGTTAGGTATATAACACAAGGTGGTATGAGTAAACTACAGAGAAATACCAAATTGCAATACGAAATAATAATAATAGGGGTAACACAGATCTATACAACAGTAGGATCGTGAAACAGGTGTGTGCAACAAGTGTGTGCAAATGCAAAGGTTCAAAAGAAAAACATGCTAACAATAATGCAACAAGTGTGTGCAAATACAAAGATTCAAAAGTAAACAATAATGCCACAATCGTGTACAATGATAAAAAAATTTTTGCAAAAAAAGGAAAAAATGGTGACAAGAGGCAATGCTGTGTGAAATAAAAAATGGGTGATTGAGCAGTGTCAGTGAGAAATCTGTGCGTTAACACTAGAAAAGTCCTGATGAACTCCTGCTGTTATAAGAAGAACTCCTGCTGTTTATAGGGAAAAAATGTGGAGGATGATAATGATGATACAAACGTCCGTGGTGGCTAAGTATGTAGGTGAAACAATATATATATAAACAGCCTCAAAATCCAAAAAATAAAAATAAAAATAAAAATAAAACCCAAAAGTTAGTTAAAGCAAAAATTATTCCACTGTGAATTTTATTCCATGTGGAAAAAATTTTTTGATTGCTGAAGGAGGATCATCCAAAGGATTCTTTGGGGAACTCAGCTCGGTCTGTGAAATATCGATGATCCCTAAAATCAAAAATAAAATTTTAGGGATCATCGATATTTCACAGACCCAGCTGAGTTCCCCAAAGAATCCTTGCTTTAACTAACTTTTGGGTTTTATTTTTATTTTTATTTTTATTTTTTGGATTTTGAGGCTGTTTATATATATATTGTTTCACTTTTTTTATTAATATCTCAATCAGCATTGTTTTTATACCATTTTGTATTTAATAAAATCTATAAAATCTATCTAGTCCTCCTATACGTTTGTGTGTATATACCTTTTAGCCTTTTTGGCGCTGTGATCACTAACACCGCTTTTTATTAAATTATTGATCCTTTATGTCAATTTATCTTAATGCAAAGTTATAAAAAAATGATTGGAATTTTTTCCCCCGATAATTTTTTTATTTTCTTTATTTAAAAGCAGCTTATCACATAGCACTAACTCATGTGATAAGCTCTTTAAGCAGATTTCAAAATAACCCAAATAATATAATACAGCAATATTTTTATCAAAGCTCCAATTTCAGAAGGGAGTAGTCAATGAATTTTCAAAAGCCTCACAAATGTAATAATATTTTTTTCTTAACGTTGCTGGCAATCTTTAATCTTTGCTGAATTGTATTTTTGACTGTGCAACATATGGTTTAGGTATTTAATAGATCATAGATTGATCACTGTTCACATTCAGAGCTATAAAAAAAGTGCATTAAAGTCTCTATATCTGAGATGATGTGTTCAATACAAACTAAAGACAATGTATTTAGGAATGACCTGATCCTATTCTGAGTTTAAAAAAAAAAGTAAAAAGGACCGTAAAGATTTATAATTTAGAAAGAACACATATACAGTGGGGCAAAAAAGTATTTAGTCAGCCACCAATTGTGCAAGTTCTCCCACTTAAGAAGATGAGAGAGGCCTGTAATTTTCATCATAGGTATACCTCAACTATGAGAGACAAAATGTGGAAACAAATCCAGACAATCACATTGTCTGATTTGGAAAGAATTTATTTGCATATTATGGTGGAAAATAAGTATTTGGTCAATATCAAAAGTTCATCTCAATACTTTGTTATATAACCTTTGTTGGCAATGACAGAGGTCAAACATTTTCTGTAAGTCTTCACAAGGTTGTCACACACTTTTGCTGGTATGTTGGCCCATTCCTGCATGCAGATCTCCTCTAGAGCAGTGATCTTTTGTGGCTGTCGCTGGGCAACACAGACTTTCAACTCCCTCCAAAGGTTTTCTATGGGGTTGAGATCTGGAGACTGGCTAGGCCACTCCAGGACCTTGAAATGCTTCTTACGAAGCCACTCCTTCATTGCCCGGGCGGTGTGTTTGGGATTATTGTCATGCTGAAAGACCCAGCCACGTTTCATCTTCAATGCCCTTGCTGATGGAAGGAGGTTTTGCACTCAAAATCTCACGATACATGGCCCCATGCATTGTTTCATGTACACAGATCAGTCGTCCTGTTCTCTTTGCAGAGAAACAGCCCCAAAGCATGATATTGCCACCCCCATGCTTCACAGTAGGTATGGTGTTCTTTGGTTGCAACTCAGCATTCTCTCTCCTCCAAACATGACAAGTTGTGTTTCTACCAAACAGTTCTACTTTGGTTTCATCTGACCATATGACATTCTCCCAATCCACTTCTGGATCATCCAAATGCACTCTAGAATACTTCAGACGGGCCCGGACATGTACTGGCTTAAAGGGACAGTAAACCTTAAAAATAATGTTAAATAATTCTGTACATAGTGCAGAATTATATAACATTATATTAGCCAAACTTTGTAAAACATAATATACCCTTTTAATTTTTTTAAAAAACGGCTGTATTACAGACTCGCTCTCTGTGCTCTTCTGAGTGGGTCTGTTTGTTTCACACAGCGCATCGGGCCAGTTGTATAGTCTGGTGAATACAAATAAAATGTCCTAAATGATATTCACATGTAGATGTCCTACTTACTAGATAATACCCCAATCGGATTGATGTAGGACTGAGGCAATATCAAGTGGTTTTCCATCTAAAGGGGAGGAGAATCCATTGCTTCATTCATCACTTGTGGAAATTAAGAACCTGGCCACCCTTCCCTCATCCCCCAGTCATTCTTTGCCTTTCGTCACAGGAGGTTGGCAGAGAAGTATCGGAAGATTCGGAGTAGTCTCTTATGGAAAGTAGTATTCTTTGCAATGGGACTGGAGTTTTAAGTAGTCCTGTCAGCCTCTCAGTGAGAGCATGGGTGAAAGATAGAGTCCAGAGATGCAGGGGGAGTTCTTCTGCGAAACCATCCTGACTCATATTAACAGCTCCTTAAGCAATCAGCGTTGACGAGTTTCGCTGCCTGCTTTTCTTCTCTCAAGTCCATGTCAGGAGCGATGCTACTAACCTGTTATACTTGAAGGGCGTGTTCCATCCTGTTCCATGGCGTTGATTCTGGTAAGATCATTTCATTATATATATATATGTGATAATGCAAGAAGACAGGGTCACAGTGTGACTCCTTTTATCTGTATAGAATCTAGGCTAATACCCTAGGAAGGGGGTTATTGAACAGGGGGGGGGGGATTTTAATGAACATAATAATGTTTATTGTGTTTTTTGCTGCACTTGTGGAGATGAGGCTCTGTCAATGTGGAACAGTTAGAGAGAGATTAAGGTGGGCATTTCGGCACATTTTTCACTCAGTGCAGGGGTGTCCTGCATGGCACTCCATGTGACCGGGTGTGGCCTCAGTAACTTGCTCTTTCTCGACCTGTAATCGAAGGTGACAAAAGCTGTTTCTTGTAGTATGGGTCATAGAAGGTGGTGAGTGCCCCGGCCATTTGGATATAAGGGTGCCATTTAATCTATAATCAAGTCATAATAAGTAATAAAGGGCAAGCTATGGAGGACTCTGATATGTTGAAGGATACTCCTTCCATATCTAAAACTGTGTATAGGTGGGGCTTGGCCGCACTGTGTAATGGCCGCACATTGATTTGGCTCCGGAGTCAAATTCCCCCAAAGCAGCTCCTTTAATAAAGTAGATGGCTGGCGAAGTGTAACACAGTTAAGGGAAACATCTGGCGGTCTGCTGGGCCGCTACAAACAGCAGTATCAGGTACCTCTGAGCAGTTATCAGCCAACAACCAACGCTAAAGACAAGAGCCGGTCCTGAGTGCAATCGCGCTGGCACGCCAAAAGGAGACACCAAAAAAAGAAGTGAGACCGGCAATCAGCAGTGGCACCGGGCAGTAAGTTTAAGCACACAGAACTATTACATCGATAGGGGACAGAGGGAGTTTAAACTTACCATGCCCTTAGGTCCCTTAATAAAGCAAATTGGGCTGCTTCCTGTACGCCACGTGGGTGACACAGCGGCATGAGACTGTGAAGGGTGAGAAGCTAAAGTAAAGCCACACAGAAGGTATCACGAGTCACAATGATTAGTGGCTTAGCTTAGAAACCCTGACACCCAATAGCCAACATAAAATAACAGAGACTTAATTACCAGGCATGGAGCTGGACAGATATAGAAAACTAAGCTCCTTTGCCTGCATGATATGAAAACAGACCAGGTACGCTGGCTAATAGTGAGCAAAGTAGCCATTATTAAGCCAAATACACAATAAAGGCATTACAAAGATAAACTGCCTGCACAAGCACACGACCTGACACTACAGAGGAAATCACAGATATCTGGACCTAAATAAGCTGTATCATAGCAAGGCCTATAATCACTCAGATTACCTCACAGGGACAGAACAAAAGCTCCCTAATCAATGGTCAGTGGATTTTGCCGGTCATCTGACAAGAGGGGGTGAAGTGCCTAGCAGAATCAATAACTGTTAATACATTTATCATCAATATTTTGCCCAAAATTTTTTAATAAAAATAATAATAATTTTTTCCTCCCCACGTGGGCATGCCAGCTAAAAAGCAGCAGAAGTCAGACACACCTGCCAAGTCTAAGCTGATCAATCAATACCTTAGACAGGTCGACAACCCACATCCAGAGGTCATAAATCCCCCTGCACCACTACCTTTGATAGCCCCCCCAGTGATGGCGACGACACCTGTAACAATAGAGCCACCCTCCCCCCTAGAGATCACCAAAGAGGACCTAAAACATCTTGCTTCAAAGGATGACATATGCACAGCCATGCTAGACATGAAAGAGATGTTCAGCGAAATGAAAAAGGATATTAAAAAAGCTGACCGCCGGATATATTTACTGGAAGAGAGCCACAACACCACCACACAGGATGTTCAACACCTCTCACAGTTAACTTACAACCAAGAAGAAACAATCCATAATTTGATGGAGAAAATTGAAAACCTGGACATTAGGGGCCGCAGAAATAATTTAAGAATAAGAGGGGCACCTGAGTCTGTCCA